>NW_026873633.1:0-15030 GCF_032173495.1 Musca vetustissima | reverse complement strand
TACATGTTAGGTAATTGCTAATGTATATATATATATATATATATATATAAGAGTTGCGTTATAAGTGACTGACTGATCATCAACGCCCAGACGAAACGGCTAAATATAGCTTTGTCTATGGCGAGCGGACTAGAATTTGTGAAATTTGGAATTTAGTACTTGAGATGTACTAAAAAGTACTAAATATTGTATTTGAATGGAATTGGTGAAGATTCATATCTGAAACTTGGTATGGAACTTAAGCTATTACAAAGGGAATACTGTGCAAAAATATTTTTTTGGAAATTAGTACTAAAAGGTTCTAAAACTGTATTACTCCGGAACGGTTGGAAGTAGAACTCTGAAATTTGGTATGCAGCTTTGTCAGTGATTAGCAAATCAGAATTTGTGAACAAGTTATGGAAATTAGTACTAAAGGTACTAAAATGTACTAAATATTATACTACGATGGAAAATGTAGAGATAGATGTCTGAAATTTGGTATGTAGCTTAAGTCATTAAAAATAAAATGATGTACAAAAAATATTTTTTGGAAATTAGAACAAATATGGTACTAAATAGTACTAAAAACTGTATTACGCCAGAACGGTTGGAACTACAACTCTAAAATTTGGTATGCAGCTTTGTCATTTATAAACAAATCAGAATGTGTGAACAAATTTTGCAAATTAGTACTAAATATTATACTACGATGAAACAGGTAGGGATAGATATCTGAAATTTGGTATGTAACTTAAGCTATTACAAGTAGAATGATGGGCAAACATATTTTTTTTTTAAATTAGTACTAGAATATATTAAAAAGTTCTGAAATTTCACATATAGCTTTAACTATTACAAATAGAATACTATGCCATTTTTTTTTTTTTTTTTTTTTGAATTTAGCACTAAAGTTGCGATAAAAAGTACTAAATATGTAAATACAATGTAACTGGTAGAAATAGAAATCTGTAATTTTGTATGTAGCTTACTCTAAGCATAACTTTTTGGAATTAGTACTAAATACTGTAGTATAATGGAACCGGTAGGAATAGAAATCTGAAACACGGCACATAGATTTAATTATTACAAATACTATGCTATATATTAATATATTTTTGAAATTTGTACTAAAATGGTACAAAATATTAACTTATAATGGAAAAGTCATAGATTGAGATCTGAAATTTAGTATGTAGCTTAACTATTACAAATAGACCGATATGCACAAAATTGTACTAAATATTGTACCATAGTGAATGGTAAAAAATATAAATGTAAATTTAGAGTACAAAAATGTCCAACTATAATTAACAAGCTTGGTTTATTGAAAATTCGTACTAAATGGCATCATTAATACAAAATATTGCACAGTATGGGAACATTTTTTGTATATTATAAACAAATAGAATACGAATCGAATACAAGTACTAAATATTGTATACGGTAGAATGGATGAAGATAGGAACCTGTTATTAAATAATTATCTGGAACTATGACAATAACAATTTATACATAAAAATTTTGCATTAATAACTTCTAAAATGTACTAAAAAGTACAACACATTGTATACGGCGGTACGGGTGGATATAAAAACAATGCTTTTGGCAATATTGTTTGACATTTGTACTTAAAGTACTAAATATTTTATACGACAGAACGAGTAGAGGTAGAGTCCTGAAATTTTGTATGTATATTTTGTTTAAACAAATTAAAAAAAGTATTTTTTTTTAATTTTTAGTAAAAAGTACTAAATAGAAAATGTTAGAGAAAGATATCCGAATTTTAGTATTACTCTTTGACTATGGTAAATAAAATGTTTAATGGAAATATATACGGTTATATGAAATATAGTTTCGAATCCCACATGAATCTATACTACAGCGAATGATTATGTGAATTTTGGTTAAAATTTCTAGTGTAGTGAAAAACAGGCGAGACTTCAAATACAAATAAGTGAAACTATGCAATAAGCCGCTGAACATCACAAGTACTAAAGTGTAGTCAATTTTAAATGCTAAAGTTCCAAATTTTCTAAAATAACAATACTGATATTTCCAATGATGTTTCCAACCACATTGGATCGATCTTTTGATGTAATGAATAATGGGCTGGATCATTATTATGAGGATATACTAAAAATACCGACAATACCATTGAGTATTTTGTAATACGTAACGCACCAGAAATACTAAATTTCTGCAATTTTAATGGAAATCTTCACTATAAAGGCAGGTCTCTGAATAAAAAATGATGCGCTGTGCAAAATTGTAATTTGTACTATAAGGGTACTACTATCAGTACTAAAACGAACTAGATATTTTACCATTAGTATTAAATTACCGGAAGGAACAAAAAAGGTTAACACAGTATTATAGAACTTTTTACATCAGTCCATCGGGACGATCGAGAAAATAGTAAACTTACAGAACTTGTACTCGATTTAGTAGGATAGAAGCATTAACGTTTCTGTACGAAAGAAATACGGAGTAAGATCTGAGATTAAAACAAACATATTAAGATATAAAACCTATAATAAAAATGTTTCAAATTTGTACTTAATCCAAAAGTATATTGCGTGGCTAAAATAATGTTTATTTATTTAACTATAAAAAGTTTCGCTAACAACGTAGCGGGCCTATGCTAGTTAGAGTGGATTTGCGTACGCGAACGTACGATGTGCCACCGCAAGAGGTAAGCAGTAAGACAGAGAGAGAGTGTCGATGGTGGCCACAGCTTTCGTTTAATTAGCTTCGGTTTTTATCGTTTGTCCATATTTCCCTGGTAAATTTGCATTTCACTTTGTTTTTCATTTTTATTTCGCCACTTTTTGTGTGTTTGTTGAGGGTTTTTCATTTTTATTAAAATCTGTGTGTATTTCAATATGTGGTCAGAACAATTAAGGCAAATGATAAAATTATTACTGACATTTTAGACTTGAACATTTAAATTGTCTTACAAAAAATATGTTTTTTTTTTTTAAATAAACATTAACAGAAGTCTATTAAAATGAATATTTTATTAAGAAATAAACTCTGTATTAGTTTTGAAAATAATATTCTTTAAAAAATGCACTTAAAAAGTTTAAATTTTATTAAAAAATTCTTAAAAATATTCATAATAAGTCCACGCTTATAATTTCTTTGAAAAATATTCCTTTATAAAATTTACGCTTTTCCTTAAAAATAATTCTTAAAAACAGAACGCCTGTGGATGTCCTTGAAGAAATAGTTTTTAAAGAGACCACTCCTATTAAAGTTCTTGAAGAAATATTCTTTAAAGGGACCATGCTTATCGAAGTTATTGAAGAAATATTCTTTAAAAAATCATAAAAATGTTTATAAATATTATAAAAATATTCTATAAAAATCCGCGATTACGGAAATCCTTGAAAAAGTATTGTTTAAAAATCTACGCTTTTGCAAGTCCTCGCTTATAGAAATCCTTAAAAATGTATTAAAAAAAATTACGCTTACGGAAATCCTTGTCAAAATATTCTTCAAAAATTTACAAAATCCACGCCTATGGAAGTCCTTGAAAAATATTCATTTAAAGTCCAAACTTATAGGAGTCCTTGACAATATATTCTTTAAAAAATCAACGCTTATAGGAGTCCTTGACAAAATATTCTTTAAATAATCCTTGACAAAATATTCTTTATAAAATTCATGCTTATTGAAGTTCTTGAAAAATATTCTTTACAAAATCCACGCTATGGACGTCCTTTAAAAATATTAATTTAAAGTCCACGCTTATAGGAGTCATTTAAAAATATTCATTTAAAGTCCACGCTTTAAAAAATCCACGTTTATAGTAGTCCTTGACAAAATATTTTTTAAAAAAATCATGTTTATTGAAGTTCTTAAAAAATATTCTCTACAAAATCCACGCTTATAGAAGTCCTTGATAGCATATTCTATACAAAATCCATGCTACGGAAGTCCTTGAAAAATATTCTTCAAAAATCCACGCGTATTGGAGCCCATGCCAAACTATTCTTTAAAAAATGCACGCGTATCGGAGTCCTTGACAAACTATTCTTTAAAAAATCCACGCTTATAAAAGCCCTTGAAAAAAACTTTTGATCCTTGACATTTTTTTCTTTGAAAATAATTTCTTTAGAAAATTCACGCTTATGAATCTGGTTGTACGCACCAAAATAAAAAAATAAATATTTGGTATTTTGATTTTTTATACCCTCCACCATAGTATGGATGGTATATTAATTTTGTCATTCCGTTTGTAAAACATCGAAATATTCATTTCCGACCCTATAAAGTATATTCTTGATCAGGGTAAAATTCTAAGACGATCTAGCCATGTCCGTCCGTCTGTTGTAATCACGCTATCTTCTGAAGGAAATGAGATAGGGTTCTGAAATTTTGCATACGTTTGTCTTTTGTCTGCAGGTCAAGTTCGAAGATGGGATATATCGGTCCACGTTTAGGCATAGCTCCCATATAACAGTACCTCCCAATTTCCGGTATTTTGGGGGTTTTGATCGTATTTTTCCACCGATTTGGCTGTAATTTAGTATTTTGAGTTCTTAATAGGTACCAAATCTCTCCACAAACAATTATAAATATAGGTAATTTTTTGGATAGCCCCCATATAAGGGTACCCCAAATTTTCGTATTTTGGGGTTCTTGAGCGCGTTATTCAACCAAATTCGCTGCAATGTGGTATTTTGTAGACGTATATGGTATCAAATCTTCCTACCAAAAAGTTTATAATATTTCCCCCTTTTTGGGGTCGTCCCTATATAACCCCTTTTTTATACCCTGAACCACACTGTGGTACAGGGTATTATGTCTTAGTGCATATGTTTGTTACAGGGAAAGGAAACGAGATAGAGACATGGTTCCTTTTGAGAATATGCATAGAATCACTTTCTAAGTCGATTTATTCATGTCCGTCCGTCTGTCTGTCCATGTTAAATTGTAAACAAAGTACAGGTCGCATTTATGATCCGAATTGGATGACATTCGGCACAGCACATTTGTTTGGCCCAAGGACGAACCCTATAGAAATTGGGAAAAATCGGTTCAGATTTAGATATAGCTCCCATATACATTTTCGTCCGATTTGAAGTAAATGGGGCACCAAAGTCCCTATATATCTTTCGATTTGCACGAAATTTGGCACAACGTACTGAATTGGGTCTAGAGTGATGTCTGCCAATCGGTCCAGATTTAGTTATAGCTACCATATATAGCTTCGCCCGATTTAAGGTAAATAGTCCACTAAAGTCCCTGGAAATCTTTTGATTTGCACGAATTTTGGCATAGCGTACTAATTAAGTCCAGAATAATGTGAGAAAAGTTTCGTGTTCAGGTTAAGATATAGCTCCTATATATAGCTTCGCCCTATTTTACGTAAATAGTCCACTAAAGTCCATGAATATGTCTGCCAAGTTTCGTGAAAATCGATTCAGATTTAGATATATCTCTCATTTATATTTACGTCCGTTTTTAGGTAAATTGTATACCAAAGTGCCTATCTATCTTTCGATTTGCATGAAATTTGGCACAGCGTACTAAATTAAGTCTAGAATGATGTGTGCAAAGTTTCGTGAAAATCGGTTCAGATTTAGATATAGCTCCCATATATATATTCATCCGATTTTAGGTAATTGGTGCGCCAAAGTCTCTGAAAATCATTCGATTTGCACGAAATTTGTCATAGCGTACTGAATTAAGGCTAGAATGGCGTGTGCTATGTTTCGTGAAAATCGGTTCAGATTTAGATATAGCTCCCATATATATTTTCGTCCGATTTTATGTAATTGGTGCACCAAAGTCCACATATATCATTCGATTTGCACGAATTTTTGTATAGGGTACTAGAATTAAGTCTAGAATTATGTTGCTAAGCTTCGTGAAAAGATCCATAGCTAGGCCGATTGACACACCGTACTGATGTAATATAAATTAGTCTCTGGCAAGTTTCCCTGAAATCGGTTCAGATATACATATATTAAAAAACGCGTCGTCTGTTAGGATACATGTGTAGAATATACCCAACGTGGTGAAGGGTATCATACAGTCAGACTGTACTACTTTCCTTACTGCTTTTCTTTAAAAATCCACGTTGACAAATCTGGTGATCATTGAATTTATTTCTTTAAAAAATCCACGCTTATGCGCCTGGTTGCTGTTTAAAAAATGCGCGCATATAAAGCATATACATCAGGTTCACATTGATAGAACAGGTAGTCCACCAGAAATCCATGTTTATTAGTTCTTTACAATAATGTTAACAAAGGCTCAACAGGGATTGTCTGAAAAATCCCATTTGACCGACAACAATTAAATAAATATTTGTTTTTTAAATGCACGTCTATGGGTCTAATCATTGATATTTTGAATTTTTTATTTCTCATTTTTGCTATACGACCTAATGTCTCTACATAATACCATTAAAAAAATGCATTCCATTTATTCTCCTTTATCAAATCTGGATATGCAACATCTTCCTTTATTTCCATTGCTTCATACTTAAAATATCCTTTTTATTTCTCATTCTCTCTCTCTTCTCCTGATTTTCTTGCAGGTCCTCACAAAAGACAGCGTAACCGTTTCGGTAGATGCCGTTGTCTATTATCGCGTTTCGAATGCCACCGTCTCCATTGCGAACGTGGAGAATGCTCATCACTCGACGCGTCTGCTGGCACAGACAACGCTACGCAACACCATGGGTACCCGGCATTTGCATGAGATTCTAAGCGAGCGTATGACAATTTCCGGTACAATGCAGGTAAGTTAACTGACTGGCTGGCTGGTTGTTTGGCTGACAGTATCCTTTTTCTTGTCTTACGGTTTTACATGCCCCTCTTCTTTTCTTGAGAGGGGGAGAGGGAATATTGTCTTGTCGTCGAAAGCAATTTTTGTACGGAACCGAATCGGTGACAGCGTAACAAATGCTTGAAGTGCATTTATGCATTTTTTATCGCAAATAAATGTTTTAACATAAAAGTAATAAATGCAATACCATTGCTGGGAGATAGAGAGAGGTTGGGGTAATTTTTTTTTGTGTTTGCCAGTCATCATTGTTGAGAGTCAGGAAGGCTGAATAAAACCAGGTTGAAGGAATATAAAATGAAGAAGACAGAGGATGTAGTTGTTGATCCAATTTTTGTCTGCCACTGCCATTGTAGTTGTTGTTATTTTTGAAGATTTGATTTTTAAATTCGTTTTTATTTAGAGCGCTAAGAATTCAAGAGGGACATAAATAGAAATGTATTTTGAAATTTATTGGACAGCTAAAATAACTAATTGGAGAAGATTTTATTGAATTGAAAGTTATTTAAATAAATTCAGTGGATCAGAGGCAGAGGGTGATAAATATTTTTTGAAAGTTGAAAGTAGTGGTGTACCAATGTAGAAATTGCAATACAGGAGTGTATCAGACAATGCAACAAAATAGAGCTCAAGGTCGAAACAGCAATCGAAGACCCCATTCTAAATCAGAATAACATTTTATATAGATTTACTCATGCTCATCTATCCGCCTATTGAAATCACCACTGAGATAGCAATAATTAAAATAAGGCTCTGAAATTTTACGTAGACATTGCTAGTTCTTCTGGGAAGTTTGGTATTACAAATAGGGTATATCGGTCCACGTTTTGGTATTATGGGGATGTTGACCACGTTTTTTAACCGAATTAGTTTCAGTTTGGTAATTTGGATTCTCAATGTAATACCAACCTCCATACTGACTCAAATTGAGGGGGTATCCCCCATATAACAGTGCTTTAAATATTCGGTATTTTGGGAATATTGACTGCAATGTTTATACCCCACACAACTATGTTGTCAGGGTATTATAGCTTTGTGCAGCCCCAAGTGTTTGTAACGGCGCGAAATATTGGTCCTAGACCCACCTTTAAGTATACCTATCGTCATATCTCGACTAGCTGAATCGATCTAGACATGTGTGTCCGTCCGTCTGTCCATTGTAATTTGTAAACACGATACAGGTCATAGTTATGGACAAATTTTCACGAAATTTTGCATGTAGGATGGGTTCTGGCCAATGAAGACCCCTATTGTTTTTGGTAAAGGTCGGTTAATATTTAGGGGATGAAATGGACCAACAACTTTATTTTTGTCTGATTTTCTGGCCGCTCCAGAGGCCGCAATTTTTTCCCAAACATTACGAATTTTCACAAGGAGAGCGGAATCGGGCCAGAGAATAAGCATGCCTGGTTCGAAAAAGATCTGTCAAATATTTACCCCTGAAGGACATAGACACGAGAGGTTGTCGTATGTTCTCAGATGTGGTAGTTACACTTAAATATTTGCAGGTGTCAACGTATTCAGATATTATGTATTAACCCATTACCAGAGGGTCTGATCGCTTTGAAATTTCCATGAGGTTCCAGTTATGGTCAAGGGCAACGCCTATATGTTCTGTGATGATCACCGGAATATTTGGCATTCTCAAACGAATTGGCTGAAATTTAATATTTTTGGTTCTCATTGGATAGGCAACTTTCCTACTAAAATTATTTATATTGTCACCAGTTTCAAGATGGGTGCCATATAACGGTACACCACTATATAGGGACTTTGGTACACCATTTACATTAAATCGGACAAAAATATATAGGGGAGTTATATCGGAAAGTTACCACATATTTATAGGGACTTTGGTATATAGGGATTTTGGTGCACCACTTACATTAAAGCGGACGTATATATATATGAGCGCTATATATAAATCTGAACCGATGTTCACGAAACTTAACACACATCATTCTAGACTTAATTCAGTACACTGTGCCAAATTTCGTGGAAATCGAAATTTTTATGGGGACTTTGTTGTACCATTTAAATTAAATCGGACGAAAATATATAGGAGCTATATATACATCTCAACCGATTTTTACCAATTTCCATAGGGGTTGTCCTAGGGCCAAATAAATGAGCTGTACAAAACTTCATCGAAATCGGATTATAAATGCGTCCTGTAATTTACAATTTAACATCAACATACGGACGGACATGCATCGACTCAAAAAGTGATTCTATGTATGTTTCAAAAGAAACTATGGGTCTATCTCGTTTCCTTTTGGCTCTTACAAACATATGCACAAAGACATAATAACCTGTACCACAGTGTGGTGAAGGGTTTAAAAATATCAATATCGATAGCCGCTTTGGTATAACCCCCATATGACAGCAACCACACTATTCGGAGGATTGCTGACATATTTTTCAAACGTCACTCATCAGGCCAATCTGAGCGTCTTTAGTTGGTATTTCATTTTTTTTTCTGAATGACTCGATATATTTTAGGTATTTTGAAAGTCCATCCCATCGTTGAGGGTATACAAAGGTTGGACCAGCCGAGCTTATAGACATTTGTACTTGTGCGTCCTTATTTTCTTCAAGTGAAAACTAAATTCCTCAAACCTGACTTTTTGATCTCCAAATATTCTACAAAATGTCACACTCTGTGTTTTACACAAATAAACCAGTGAGCGGAGCAGTATAGTCGGACAGGGCCGACCATATGATACCCTACACAACTTCCACGAAAATCTAACTTTCTGTGGTACTACATTCTGAGCTTGGGTAATACTTCGCGATATTTGCACCCTCTTGACCGACTAGATGTCAACAAACATTACTAATATTCTTCAGTACAGCCCCTCTAATTATTTGTCCAGATTTTCTTCAGCGTGGGTTGTGTTGTAATGTTAGGCTTTCAATTGTGGCCTATAGATCGACTGAAAAAAACACCATAAAATAAGTTTTCGGTCCACTTTATCCCAATATTATTAACTGATTATCACCGAACATTATAGGCGATGTCCTTGACTATACCTGGATCCTCATGGAAAATTTCAAAGCGATCGGCGCAATAGTTCATCCCCCTAGTGTGGTAATGGGTTACTAAATAATATCTGAATACGTAAGCAACTGTAAATATTTAAGTGTAACTACCACATCCGAGTACATATGACAATATAATTGGTATCAATTTAAAAGTCAAACACTCCTCTTGGATATATCAATATATCTATCAACTTCTCGGGTCTATGTCCTTCAGGAGTAAATATATATATATATTCTATAGAATACAAATTTTGTTATTTTTCACACAAAAGTCATGGTCCATTTGACCCACTAAATATTGACAGATTATTATCCGATCCCCTTCTCCAAGTAAAAATTCGCGATGTTTAGGTCATAATTACGGCGTCTGGAGCGACCAGAAAATCAGACAAAAATAAAGTTTTTGGTACCCTAAATATTAACCTATCTTTACCAAAAACAATAGAGGTCTTCATTGGCCAGAACCCATCCTACATGCAAAATTTTGTGAAGATTGGTCCATAACTGTGGCCTGTATCGTGTTTACAAATTATAATGGACAGACGGACGGACAAACATGTCTAGATCGACTCAGCTAGTCGAGATATGACGATCGGTACACTTAAAGGTGGGTCTAGGACCAATATTTCGCGGCGTTACAAACTCTTGGGGCTGCACAAAGGTATAATACCCTGACAACATAGTTGTATAGTTGCCCACAGGGTTCCATTTGTGGTCCATGCATATGGAATCTTATGATGGATCCCCTGTTGCGGGAGCTTGCTGCCTCCTTCAAGGTCTGTGCGTATGCGGATGACTTGCTCATCATGATTGAAGGGAATAGTCGCCTTGAACTGGAAAATCGTGGTGAGCAGGCTAAGCAGATTGTGCAGGCTTGGAGTGACCGCGTTGGAGTGGAGGTGTCTACCGAGAAGACGGTGCTGATGCTGCTGAAAGGCAGATTGGCACGCAGTCGTCCTCCCTGCTTTCGAGCTGGTGAACGCGGCATAACGTATTCGTATACGGTTCAATTTCTCGGAATAACGGTGTCAGAGCGTTTAAATTTTCTTCCACACTTCGACCGGTTGAAGGAGAAGCTGACAACGGTCGTTGCGACCATCAGACGTGTTTTGCGGATTGATGGGGTTTGAGTAGGCGTTCTGTGCGTATCATATATGGTGGGCTTTTTGTTGCCTGCGCAACTTATGGTGTACCTATATGGTACAGGACTGCTTCTTCTGTCTTTGGGCAGAAGAAGCTCTTTTCGTGTCAGCGTGCTTGCCAGTGTGCGCACTGTTTCAACAGAGGCGTTGCAGGTGCTGCTTGGCGCCGCGCCGCTTGATCTTGAAGTGAGATGTAGGGATATCATGTATAAGCTTAAGCGTGGTTTGCAGTTGGATGAGGATGATTGGCTCAGGCCTTCTGATATGGTGGGTGGGGTGAGTAGGCGGTACAGCACTATCCTTCGGGATTGTGTTGTTGATAGGTGGAGGACAAGGTGGACGAACAGTGACAAAGGGAGGGTGACGTACGAATTTATTCGTGGCGCAACGTTCGTAGTGGACAGGCCAGGCTTTCGCTTCGGCTTAAGTACTGGTTTCTTACTGACGGGGCATGGCTCTCTCAATGCTTTTCTGCATAAAAGAGGCCTGTCCCAGACGGATTTATGTGAGTGCGGGATGACTGAGGACTGGAAGTATATACTGACGGAATGCTGTTACTATGATGACATTAGAGATTTAGCAAGTATGGGTATATCGAATGGAGGGGCGGGGTGGGATTTCAGTAGGGCACTTGAAGACGATCGGACCTTTAGTTGTTTAAGTAGTTTTGCTCGTGAAGCATTTAGGAGAAGGACAGTACTTAGTGAAGGTGGTCCTCGTACATAGCCCCCTTGCAGTTGGGTGTGGTCGGTTGCACCGGGTGGTGGTGGGTAGGTGCACCGGGTGGCGGTGCTGATCTTGGTGCGGTTTCTGCCGTTTGTCTGTGCATCGTGGGTGGTTCGTGGTTTCCACTTCATGTGCTTTACTCGTCCTGTGGATGTAGTTTAGGCTGTCCGTGAGTGCAGTTTTGTTCATTGTTTGTGTTGTGATGTCCGATGTCGCGGTACTTTGGGCCCTTTGTGCAGTCCGTGAGGACAACATGTTAATTGTATGTGATTTGTGTATTTGTCACTGTTTGTGGCCGGGTTTTTCCTGACCACTTGCGGTTATCGCCGTTGCTTATTGTTGTTTTGGGATACCAGCCCGGACGTGCGTCAAACTGGGAGAGGCTTCGGTCTCGAGCCTGAGCGGAGGTTTTCCGTACCGCGGGTGTCAAGTGCCCCTGGATCTGTCGATCCAGCCTTACAGTTGGTGTGGCCCCCTGGAGAGCTTCGCAAGGGTTGTGGTTTCGCCCCTCACCAAGGGGGAGAGTGTGCCTTCTGCATGCTCTCCAATTGGTACAGTACTTCGGTGCTGGTGCGCTGGTGGGCGCTTTTCCGCCTGTGGCTCAGCCACTGTGAGGTAGGACCTTTGGCAGGTACTTACATAAAACTCTTCAAGATACTTGAAACTATGATATGATACTTAAGATTTGTTTAAGGGACATGTTTTGGTGTAGGTCCCATATAAAGATATTATTATAGTTCCTAATCACATTGTCCAAATGATGATTTTTTTGAAAAAAAGGTCTCAGAAATATTTCGAGCTATGCCGTTCTTAACTTAGATCCAATGTAATGGTATGGACGGAATTTGTATTTCCTTTTTTAGTTCCTCATGGTGGAGTGTATAGCAAATCGACCTGAACATAATTACATTTTTACGTGTTCATTTTTTGCATTTTAATATTTGAATAAATGGCCAATTTGTCGTGCCCAAAAAAGTCCTTTGATCATACTTGCATTAATAAATTACCAGTTAATTAAGTTTTATCTTAATTACACAACAAACTATAAAATTTCCTTGCCTCTTTGTATTCCGTTTGTTTGGTTCTTCCTTTTTTCACTTGCAACTAAAATTCTTTTGTATTTTATTACAAAGGAACACCTTTTTCGTTTATTTCTATTTTCAGCAAGCCTTGGATGAAGCCACTGATGCCTGGGGTATAAAGGTTGAGCGTGTTGAAATGTAAATATCCGTTTCCTTTTCCTGTGAAAACTGAAAAAATAGCAAACCAAACTCCTTTTTACAAAAAGTCATATTTTGTTGTTGTTTTTTATCTAAAAGATTTTCTTTTCGTTTTTCACATTTTACAAAGAAAACACAGAATGAAAACCCTTTTGAACACGATATGAAAACAAATTTCATTTTCACACTTTCAGCAAAGACGTACGACTTCCGGTACAATTACAAAGAGCCATGGCCGCCGAAGCGGAAGCAGCACGCGAAGCCCGGGCTAAAGTCATTGCCGCCGAGGGTGAACAAAAGGCATCGCGTGCCTTGCGTGAGGCATCTGAGGTTATTGGAGCTTCACCGGCTGCCCTGCAATTAAGATATCTACAGGTTGGTTGATTGGTTGGCTGCTCAATTTCAATGACATGCTAAATAGTTAACATTTTATTGGATTATTTATATTTTTAATAAATATTTCCTTTTCCCTGCTTCTTCTCGTTTTTTTGTTTTCTACAGACTTTGTCACAAATTTCAGCCGAGAAAAATTCCACAATTGTTTTTCCCATGCCAATCGATTTGGTTACGTATTTCCTGAAATCTAAAGATGCTGCCACACAACAACTGGCCCAAGCTGCTGTGGCCGCCATGGATGAAAAGTCAACAGCAATGGCACAAACAAAAACAGCAACAACACCGCCAGCAACATCATCAACAACAACAACAACGACGACCACATCGACGAACACAAATAACAATAATGGGAACAAGGTCATCAAGTCATTAGAAAAATCTGCCTAAAACCAAAATCAATGTCAATGATTAATCTGCCCAAAACAACAGCAGCAATTTGCTACTCTCTTCCGCCTGATCTTCTTCTTCCTCACTACCATTATTATAATGACATGCAGATTGTGGTTTTTTGTTTTGGTTATAAGATGCATGTTGTTGCTGTTGTTGTTGGTATTTTTTGATAGTCAGCTGTCAAAATATAACATTAAGGGTTTATTTCTTGCCTTTCTTAAATATCATTTGAATAATTTAAGAAAACATAAACAATAGTATCGTATAGCAATTACTCTATCTCTCACTCTCTCTCTATCTCTCCAATATTGTTAAAATCTCCGTAGAATCAAATTCATCCGACCAGTATTTTGTTATATAACAAACACATAAATGATGAATTGTAGGCAATTTTCTAGGTAACGTTGTAAGTGAAATTGTATTGTTAACTGATATATATATATATATATATATACACACAGACATACACATACACTTTATATATAAATACACATGCCACGATATGTGGCATGCCACAACATGTATCTTTACATAAATAATTTGTAGATTTAATCATTTATCCTTCCAACTCAAATTGTTCGCTATAAAACTATTCTAAATATTATTGAAACTATTTATATAAGGGCTTGTTTATTGGGGTGTATCGATGATAGGCATTTAATAACATTAAATAGGAAAGAGGACTTTGGAGAATAAGTCAAGCGATTTTTTTAAATTTGTCAGCAAAGTGTTCTTTTAATTTAAAATTTGGATTATAATTGTGTACAAAATATTTCTGCATAAAGGATCAATATTGGTCCGATTTTCAGGATTGACCCATTTATTCGGCACTTTAGTCCAGTTTTTATACCCTGCACAACTATTTTGTAAGCTTAATGTTGTTTTCCGTGGCTCCAAATTGGTCCTAGACTAGCCTTTAGTACACCGACCGTCATATATTGTCTACCTGAATCGATCTAGGGATGGTCACATTTATTTTTTTGCCATTTTAAAGGCAGCTTTGTAAGCCTCTCTCGACTACTCTAGTAGTCGATTTTCACAATCCTCCCTATACCAATTTTTTATCATTAAAGAAATTTTGCAATGCAAAACAAAACAAGTTTGGACTGCTCCCGAAGTTTCTGGCGAGTCACTGTAGATGTGTGTGTGGTCTAGCGTTGTCCTGGTGGAACACACCACCACTCCATTCCTGTTGGCCAATTCTGACCGTTTCTGGCCAATTGCTATCTTCAAGTGGTCCAGTTGATTTTAGATCAGAATTTCGCGTTTGGTCATATGGAAGCAACTCAACTCTTCCAGTCCCACCAAATGTATAGAAGAACCTTCCTGGC
>NW_026873632.1:0-14945 GCF_032173495.1 Musca vetustissima | reverse complement strand
CCAGTATCAGACATAAAGCGCCTATCTTTACACTATCAATAAAGTCGTGTATTGTTTTTGCCAATTCAGAGTCACAAACCTAATGCAGTTGATATTTACGGGTATGTTCTGGAACTCACGGTGTGTTCTTTTCACATTACACATACACTTCACCTCAGAAGCTACCTCCTGTTCTGCTTCTCACGTGAATTGAAATTTTGAACTGCGACAAAAATAAACGTCGACATGGTACTTTGCAGAAATATTGTTGCCATACAATATAAACTGTATTCGTTTTTAGCATTGCTTCTGTAATTTTTTAGTAATTTCGTTAATTCTAACGACAATTTTATTATTATTTTTTAATATTTTATTATTCGAAACATAAAATATATGTATGAAACCTCTGTAATATCATTAAATTGTTGATTGATTTAGGGGGAACATTTGGTAACCCTATCTTTTTCGGCCTTACATCAAATCAGCTGTTTGTGTCAAGCAAGAAATTCAGTTGAAGAAAATTCAAGTATCTATTTAAAATTTGTTTTTAATGGTGTTTCATGTTCATTTTGTGATTTTAATCAAATTATACGCAATAATCGGGTATGTTCTGGAACTCACGGTGTGTTCTTTTCACATTACACATACACTTCACCTCAGATGCTACCTCCTGTTCTGCTTCTCACGTGAATTGAAATTTTGAACTGCGACAAAAATAAACGTCGACATGGTACTTTGTAGAAATATTGTTGCCATACAATATAAACTGTATTCGTTTTTAGCATTGCTTCTGTAATTTTTTAGTAATTTCGTTAATTCTAACGACAATTTTATTATTATTTTTTAATATTTTATTATTCGCAACATAAAATATATGTATGAAACCTCTGTAATATCATTAAATTGTTGATTGATTTAGGGGGAACATTTGGTAACCCTATCTTTTTCGGCCTTACATCAAATCAGCTGTTTGTGTCAAGCAAGAAATTCAGTTGAAGAAAATTCAAGTATCTATTTAAAATTTGTTTTTAATGTTGTTTCATGTTCATTTTGTGATTTTAATCAAATTATACGCAATAATAACATATCAATCTATCATCATGTGCGTTTTTTATTCCAAAAAAGATGTTCTTTTATATGAAAAAACAGGAATACACCCGACTCTCACTATGGAAATGTAAGTGTAAAGAATACACCTCAAATGGGTGTAAAGTGTGTTACAGAACACCTCGGCGTGTGTTCGATACACTTCTGCCATTGAAGTGAATGCCAGAACATGCCCGAATAACATATCAATCTATCATCATGTGCGTTTTTTATTTCAAAAAAGATGTTCTTTTATATGAAAAAACAGGAATACACCCGACTCTCACTATGGAAATGTAAGTGTAAAGAATACACCTCAAATGGGTGTAAAGTGTGTTACAGAACACCTCGGCGTGTGTTCGATACACTTCTGCCGTTGAAGTGAATGCCAGAACATGCCCGTTAGTTCTGATAACTTACAAAACCTACTTACTTACTTAGCTGGCTTGTTACAGAACGGTTGTTCCATAAGCCGAGCTTAAAAAAGATTTCCAAGCGCGTCGGTCTTGTGCGCAAGTCCACCAATTTGGAAGACCACGTTCCAAAATGTTGTTTTCTACTTGGTCTTTCCATCCAAATTGTGGCCTTTCCCTTCTACGGTTCATTCGGCGCCGATATTCACCGTCGACACAGATCGGCCCGTAGATCTTTCGGAGAATTTTTCTCTCAAACACCCCAAGAGCTGCCTCATCTGCTTGCGCAAGTACCCATGCTTCTGATCCATATAATAGCACGGGTAGTATCAGCGTCTTGTAAAGTGTGAGTTTGGTCTGGCGGGAGGTGGCCTTGTTTCTAAACTGCTTACTTAGACCATAGTAGCATCTGTTGGCCATCACAATCCTTCTCTGAATTTCAAAACTGATGTCATTCGTTTTATTGATGGCGGTACCAAGGTATATAAAACCATTAACTACCTCGAAGCTGTAGTTCTGAAGTTCCACAGTTGTTCCGAGTCTACTGGACGTCTTGCGCGTTGATACCATCAGCTTGGTCTTACGAAACCTGTGCATACTAATTCAGTCAGAGATGTTATATCCATACATTCCTCTACCTTAAAACCATAGTACTATAGAAAAACAATAACATTCCACAATGTCGTTTATAGTAAACAAAATCCATTTTTTACCCACATTTGACGCACGAAAGCACAATTGAACAGATGCCATTGACTCATCTGTAGGTAGAATAGCCAGAATTGTTCTTATAATGAAAAAATTATATCTCATTAATGTATTCTCATCTAACAACTAATTGAAAATAATTTCTTGAAACTGGGTGGACTGAGTAACGACAAAACGTGAAAACCTACACTATTCACAGTATATGAGACAATAACAATTCTGATAATTGCACCAGTAAATACAGACAAAAAATGTGAATTGTTTTTTTAAAATTCTATTTGAAACTATTCCCCACAGCAATCAACTCAGCATTGCTCAACACACGAAACGAAGATGAGTTATTTGAGTTCAATAGGTATTGTTAATGAAACTGTTGTTATGCTCCAATACACATTTCCGACAATCTATGTATGTATTTCATTATGACCTAATTGTTGATTTTTGTTTTATTGTGTTTTCAGAAATATCTCGTGTCACTATGTCACCGGCAGATGAAACCTCTTATGTCTCGGGACCAAGTAAAAAGGCCTCCTACACGTTGGTCGCTTTAAAGTTCCTCGAACTGGTAAGTAGAACACTTTGTTGTTGTGTTGAAACTTGCAATTAACAATTAAATATTAATTCGTCTGTCACACATGTCCAGTGTCTCATCATTTGCTGCATAGGTCTGATCGATGAACCTGCCACACATTCCAACATACGTACATTTATCACTCCACGCGTAATTGGCTTATGCTATGTGACCTTTGGCTGTCTGTTAATTTACTCGGCGATTTATTTAATAATGGCCCTATTCGGTGACATGTGAGTATGCCCGTTCGCCATAGGCTTTCATTATAAGTGGTTATTTATTGAGAACAAAAATTGATTGATTTTTTGTTGTTACTATTCTATTTTTCATTGTAGGACTCCATGGCGAACATCTGTGTTGTGGTCTTTGGTTGGATTTGTACTGTTTGTGGCCACCACTTCATTACTATTCCGTGATTGGTCAGCTACAAAAGATTTGAATTACTGGCATCCGAATATGACACGTTTGGATTTGGTATTGGGTGCGGCATCTGTGTCTTTGGTCACTGCACTTATTTTCCTTATGGATATTTTAATTACTCTACGTTTTGGCATGTCAGGAGATTTGGAGTAATCAGGAAAAAAGTAACATATCGCATATTTGTTACTTGCATGACAAACGAAACACTTCTCAAATCTCTTCGGAAACATAAATTTCACGCCCCGAAGAGAATATAACAAACAACAGAATTGTTGTCTATTGAAGTGTTATATACATTCTGTTCTATTTATCTCTTTTCTTTTTTTATTTGTATAACAATTATATCCGTCCATTGATATAATCGTAGTATAACAGTCATACTATGTTACGTTTGTGTCTAGGCTAAGGCATTTACATTTATAACAACTGTTAATGTTCACATATTTAACATTCTGTTCGTTAATATCTATCTGTAGATGTGCTGTAATATTTACAGCCTTCAAAGATTACAGTTTTTATATTACATCATTTTTTAAATACACATTTACAAATAATCTAATGTTATAACGAAAAAACTCGAATCTAATTACATTTTTAATTTCTTTTTAACATTTAAAATGTTTTAATTCTTTTTGAAAACTAAATGTACAAATCACACACATTCATATTTCATATTTTTATAGAAATTATAACTAATATAAGAATAATTATTTTTTTATAATTAATAAATAAAAATGAAAAAAATATAACTAGTTTTTAATTTAAAAGAAAATGTTAGCAATTATTTTCAGTTTTAAACTTCCCAAAATAACAATGCATTTCTTAAAGCATGAAGGGATTGAAATCAATTGTTAATAGAATAATCAAAACAGGAAAAGTATAAAATTTTCCTATTTTGATTATTTAATCTATAAATGTGAAAATTGTCGGTATGCTCGTCGTAAAAATAATACTACGAGTTCCCCTGAAGAAGTCCCCAAAACAGTGACGAAACATCGGAAAAATGCAATAAAATGTTTTCATTTTTATTTTGCAAAAATACCAGAAGTTTTTTAAGCTAAACAATATCACAAACAATGGAATTTCGGATGTTACTCTTTATTTTTAGGTAAAAATATAGGGACTCGCATAAACATTTAGAACCAAACATTGAAAAATCTTTAAAGTGTTTTATAGTTAGCTTCAGTTTTCTTATGAAATTGTTGATCAACAGTCATGTGTATAGATTTTTATATTGCCACATCCAGATCCATTTCACTTATAACATCCATAAATTTGCGATGATTTACAACAGGGATGGAAAATGAAAAATGTGAAAAGGTACCAAAAGAGTACTTTTTTAATAAAAGAGTACTTTTTCAGTTTCATAAAGATCGATTTTCAAGATATCATCACTTAGTCTATCTTTCTGATGGTCTTTCTCGAAAGTCAATATACCCCAAACTAACATGAATTTCAGTTCCAAAGTGTTCAAGAGCACTTATTATTGAAGTAATCACGAAGACTATGAATGCCATTAATTTGCCTACCTCAGGAGATAGCACAGAGTACGCCAAATTAAGTATCTGACAAACATATCCGGTTAAAAAATATTGGAACTGATAAATTAATTTAATGTTTGTAATTTTAATCATAACTTTTTCTTTTTTTATTATTATTTATTTGAGATCATTTATAAAGTTTACATTTTATTTGAAATCCCACGAAGCTAATAATTAGATTGTCTGTGGGAAATGTATAGATAATGTATATATATATAAATATGTCCAAATTTGCTGTAGCTCAATATAGATTACAGTGACATTAATTAATAGTTATTCAAATAGTAATTTTTGATTAACTTAATCCTGCTTACATCTATAAGTTTGGCAGGAAGCTAACAGTTATCAGTCGTAAACCCATTCATTTTTTTAAGAAGAATATTGCAATCACATCAACATCTTTATCTGCAATACTTTTGCCGATCAAATCCATAACAAATTATAATCCAAAAAAAAAAATATATATATATATATATCATGGTTTAATGGAGGATTGGAATGGTACTGAAATGGTCAAGGGGGTACTACGGTACTTTTTTGGATAAAACGGTACTGAAAAAAGTACTATTGTACTGAATTTTCCATCCCTGATTTACAATTTCATTGTACGTAATAGGTTAATGTTTTTGGCGAATAAGGATGGAGTGAAATTCTTGAAACTCCACAATTTTTCTTGTCATTGCTGCCATTACAAACAAAAAATTCAAAAATTTCTAGCAGGAGTACTAACCTAAGTAATTCCTCAGATAGAAAATAAGATAGCAATGATCTGTTTAATTTATTTAAATCACGTTGAGAATCAGTACCAAAAATTAAATTTTTCATGAAATTGACTTTTTTCGGTTGAAGTTTAAAAATATTTTTTGTTTTAAAAATAATTGGTATGAACTAAAAATCAATTAATATGCGCGATTGCACCACATAATCACCAATTTAGGAAAAAACTAGACATTTCATCAAAAAACACAAGTGCAGGTAAAAATTAAAAAAAAATATATTGCCATGGGTAGACATTATTATATAATACAAAATTAAAGTTCCACTCAACTTATCCGTTAAAAATCTTAACAGACATAAATTTCGAGCTAATTCACATTTATTAAAAACAATAAATTATATAAGATATCAATTGGAAGTGAAAATTATACTATACCACATTAACATCGAAAAGGTGGTATACCACATTACCTGCACTTTTTTTAAAAATCACTTTTAATGGAATTTTCTCAAATATCCCTTAAATTCAGTAGTGTTGGCGGTTTATTTGGGATACCATTTGTATTTTGTTTTTGCAAAATAGTCAGGCTGAATCCCAGTTTGTTGTTTCTATAAAAAAAAACAACTATTTATTAGTGGGGAATGTATGGCATTGTTTGCCGAGGGGTATGGCAGGAAGACTATAGTTTCGGATCACGCCACTGATCCTCATCAGTTCCCTCAGTTTTTTGTTGGGATATTCTCCCCAGAAGCTATATCTTCTATACAAAAAACCTTTCATACCCAAATGTCTCTTGTAACAAAGCGAAGTACTTAGCTGACCAACGACATAAACTGCATGAGAATCTCGCTGGTGCCTCACTTCGAGGTTAACAAGGCATTTACAATCAATTTCCCACTGTTGTGTGTTGTCACATCGCGACAAATGCACACAACGACTTTGTTGGTGTTGCTAGTATGCAGCAACAAACCAAACAGTTTAACCGTGCCTGCGTCTACAACTTCAGTAGTGTTGGCGGTTTATTTGGGATATCATTCGTATTTTATTTTTGCAAAATAGTCAGGCTGAATCCCAGTTTGTTGTTTTTATAAAAAAAAAACAACTAATTGTAAGAAAAAACTTATATTGTTAGAATAATATTATTTTCAAATTGATACATGGAAAGACAACACATGTACCATGTTACAGCCTTACCTAAAATTCAACTAGCTCGTTCGACGTTTTTCACCACAAAAGTAGAAAACATGTATTTATATGAATGTTACCGAAATACGTCGACGCATGGTACAATAATACAAGATAGGGCAGCTTGAGGTGAATAACAAAAAAACAACTATGTACGTGTGGCCTCTTCTGCCAAAAATAAAATAAATATACGCAACAAGTGTTTGTGTTTATTTGACATTTTTTCAAAACAAAACTAAAAACTTCCCAAAATCCAGTAGGGAATACCATAAAATGTTTGTTTCATCCATAACAAAGTAATTACTTCCAGACGAACGTGTTAAAAACTTTATTTTCATTTCAATTAAACTTGAATATATTTCAATTTATTTTGAATTTATTTCACATTATATTCAAAACAATACACACATACACAAAATATGTATTTTGATTTGATTGAACAAGCCACCTTGAGAAAAAATTTTAATCAGTTGGTAGCTGTGCCCTACCTTGTAATAATTATACCATGCGTCGATGTACGAATTTCCAAAGTTCAAAAAATTCAACTATGACAAAACCAAGGTGTATTTAATAAGGTGTAAGTGACAATCATATAGTTTTAAACTTTTTTCTTTATTGTTTGTAAATTAAATTGTCAAAAAAAATTGTCAACGTTTCATTTCGATTTAAAATGTTGTCTTTTGTTTTCGATTATTATTTTTTATTAATAAAAGTGCAATAATAAAGCATTTATAGGGACAGAATATTTGTTAATGCCCCAAGTGACGACAAGGAAGCGTGAGCTTAAATCAGTTCTAAATCCGGCCGCTAATTTCTTCCAAATATTTGCCGCAAGTACAACTTGGGCAAATATTTCCTTAAGGAAAAGGAAAACTGCTCCTAAATCCCCTGTTTCAAAATCAAAGAAAATGGTGTTATAAAGCTTGTATTAGAATTTGTCCATTAGTTTTCTACAAACGCCTGGCTAAATACAATTTTTTTACAATTTAAAATGAGATTCTGTTGCGTAGTCTATTGTCAGATTGCATACGGGTATCATTTTAAAGCATTTGTAGCCCTGATTACAATATAATATTCATATCAAATAAGTCCATACTTCCTGAGATATAGGTCCTATGGACAGATGGCAACACCGGCTACGCGACAAAATCCCCTTTTAATTAGAATAGTGTTTGTTGATAGCCGGCCTTCGGCCGTGGATTTATGACTTTCTCCTATGGACAGATGGCAACACCGGCTACGCGACAAAATCCCCTTTTAATTAGAATAGTGTTTGTAAGTAGCCGGCCTTTGGCCGGGGATTTAAGACTTTCTCCTATGGACAGATGCCAACACCGGCAACGCTACAGAATCTCCTTTTAATTAGAATAGTGTTTGTGGGTAGCCGGTCTTCGGCCGGGGATTTAAGACTTTCTCCTATGGACAAATGCCAACACCGGCTACGCGACAGAATCTCCTTTTGATTATAATAGTTTTTGCGGGTAGCCGGCCTTCGGCCGGGAATTTAAGACTTTCTCCTATGGACAGATGGCAACACCGGCTACGCGACAGAATTTTCTGTAAATAAACATTGTATCACCATTCCTTTACTCTTAATACATGTATTTAAGCTTTAAAATGATCAATATTACACAATAACAACATGGAAGGTACTTACCGAAATATTGAGACTTATATCTCAGAAAGTATGGACTTATTTAATAAGAATATTATATTTTTGTAATCAGGGCTTCAAATGCTTAAAATGATACCCATATTGCCTTAGTGAATTTTAAAAAATTACGTGAAAATACAAGGGTCCCAACGGAACTTTGGAGGCCCATATCTCCGGAAATACCAATTTCCGCAAGAAAAAAAGTATACTGCTGTAATCAGGCCCCTAAGGACTACATGTGGTAAAAATTTCGAAACGATCCGGGAGGGGGCCTTAAACTAGACTTAAGCCAAATGTTGCTTTGTAAATTTGGGGTGGGCTCCTCTAAATTAATGTGTACATATACATATTTTTTCCTGATAGAAATGGGTTACCAAAGGGCATGTTTCTTATGAAACAGGACTTTATATGAATGCAGATGATACTGTTATATTGAATAATAACTAAGTTAGAAACATATTACAAGATGTGGGAAATGTACGTTATTCGTTTTGAACTTCCTTCAAATGACCGTTAGAACATAGTATTAGTTATAGAATGTTATTATCGCCGACTTGCGGTACCCCTAATCGGCAATTCTCCCATGCCTCTTTCTCAACAATACGCTTCTTCAAGCGCTATCCTTCACACTTCATTCGTAAATTTTCCGCTTTCCTCTTTAAGTGCCTTCTTTATCGGCCGTTCTGCCTTCCGCGCCATTTGTAGTAGCTGGAACGCTTTTAATTGCAGTTTGTTTGCGTAAAAGGATGCAATAAAACGCGGTAAATTTTTCATCATTGAGATTTTCACAATACACTTAGGAAACGCTCGCCAAAATGAGTAGTAAGGACGATGGGTCGGAGGAGCGTATGTACGAGTATCTGGAGAAGTTCTTCGGCCACAAGGAATTCAAGTCGGAGTTGCAGAAAAAGGCAGTGAAGAGTGCCGTCAAAAGTGAGTACAACAGCAAAAGATAAGAAGGCCGTGTAAATAAGTCTAAACAAATGTTTCCATTTGTTTATTTGTGGTAACAGAAAAACGTGATGTCTACGTGAGCATGCCCACTGGTTCTGGCAAATCACTGTGCTTCCAACTTCCGGGATTGATGTGTGATGGCCAGGTGACAATTGTATTCTCACCTTTACTGGCTTTGATCAAGGATCAAATTGACCACTTGGGCAAGCTGAAGATTCAAGCGGATTCATTGAATTCCAAAATGGGTGTAAAGGAACGCGAACGTGTGGTCACCGACTTGAAGTCTGTCAGACCCAACATTAGATTCCTGTACATAACACCCGAACAGGCAGCTACACAAGGATTCCAGGACATATTGGCACATATGGTAAAGTATGATAAGGTTGCCTATTTTGCAGTGGACGAGGCTCATTGTGTCAGTCAATGGGGTCATGATTTTCGACCGGATTACCTTAAATTGGGCAAGCTGAGATCACAGTATCCATCCATAGTGTGGTTGGCACTGACTGCCACTGCATCGAAACAGGTGCGAGAGGATATATTTAAGCAGCTGCATTTGAAGGAACCCATTTCGAAGTTCATTACACCCAGTTTTCGCAAAAATCTCTTTTACGATGTGGTCTTTAAGAATTCCATCGAAGATGATTTCCAACATTTGGCTGGATTTGCCCGGCATTGTCTGGGCGATGAAGAGGAATTCGAAAAGGTGGCACCTGCCAAGCGTGGTTGCGGCATTATTTATTGCCGAACGCGCGAAAATGTTGAACGTGTTGCAATGGGGGTGACGCGGCAGGGAATTAGTGCTATTGCCTATCATGCCGGTCTTAAGGGTTCCGAGCGTGTTGAAGCCCAAGAGAAGTGGATGTCTGGGGAGTGTCCCATTATTGTGGCCACCAACAGTTTTGGCATGGGTGTGGATAAGCCCTCGGTGCGTTTTGTCATACACTGGGATGTGCCACAAAATGTTGCTGCCTACTATCAGGAATCTGGTCGCGCTGGTCGTGATGGCAAGAAATCATATTGTCGCCTGTATTATGGTCGTGATGATGCCCGTTCAATACGTTTCCTTTTGCAAAACGACATCAATCGGACACGCTCTTCGACATGCTCGGGTAAACAGGAAATGGCCGAGAGGGCAATGAAGAATTTCGATGATATTGTATCCTTCTGCGAGATGATGCAGTGTAGGCATAAATTATTCTCGGACTACTTTGGAGATCCCACACCTCAGTGTGAGGACAGATGTGATGTCTGTAAGAATCCCAAGAAAATGGAAAAGGCCTTGTTGACGTTTCAACGTTTGTGCATGGACAGTGTCTTTAAGACGGGTATTTCTTTGGAGGATAGTTCTGATTTGTATGAAGGTAGGTGAATGGCATATCGACTTCTTTATGAAAATTATATAACCCACTCTTAATTTGTTGCGATTAGGTGGTCGGGCTGCAGTAAAAAGAGCGGCAGAGGACTATGAAGACGACGATGATGATGAAGGCTCGGGAGGTGTTAGTCATGCTCAGTTAGCCAAAAAGGCTAAAAAGGAAACCGAAGATTTCATTCGCAAACAATTTCAACTACGCAAATGCTTGGATGCGGCTCGAGAATTGGAACAAGAAGCTGGAACTGAAATCACAAGAGTACATCAAGCCCAAGCTACCACTACTAAGGTGGCCGGCTTAAAGATATCGATGCGTGAAAACTATCTAACCGCTCTCGTTGAAGCGCTCAAAAATAATGTAAAGGAAAGCGAAGAAGATAAACCCAAAAGTTATTTAGTGCAAAAGGATTTCGAAGCCATTGCAGCTGATATTGAATATGAATGCTTCTCCAAGCAGAAGGTGGCTAATATGTATCGGCATGCAGTGGCCAAGGAATTGTCCGCCATTAAGCAATTAACCTCTAAGAAACGTTTAATGCCGGTACTCATGGATTATGTACCGAAACCGGAGAAAAAGAAGAGCGTTTGGAACGGTGGTAGTGTGGAATATTTTGAACGCAAACTCAAGGAACTAGAAGATCAAAGACCCAAATCGAGTGAAAAGAAAGAAATTCCTAAGGCCCTTAAAGCCCCCAAGAGTTATAAACATGAGTCAGGAAAACAAACAACCATTGGTTCATTTTTCACCAAGAGCAAAAGTAAATCGGAAGATGAAGAAGAGGCAGACGAAACATCACTTTCATCCATATCCGATGACAAGGAAATGGAGGAGAAATTTGACATAAAGAAAATCAAAGAAGAATGGTCTGATGTGGAGAGTAGTGAAGCCAGTTTGGATAATAAATTAACGGAAAAGGATGGCCACCCACACCACAGGGATGCAAATCGTGACGTAAAGCAAGAAAGCAATGAAGACAATTTAGAAAATCTCATTTCTAAAGAACAAAAGCTCAAACAGGAAATAGAAAAATTGGAAAAAGAAGAATTGGAAGCCATTAGCAGTGGCGATAGCATTGATAAATATGATACAAAGGAAAATAACGATTACAATTCGAGTTCAAAAAGTTCAAATACAACGTCATCTTATGACAAATATGGTACACATGTTAAATCAAAAAGGACATCACATTATAATCGGAATTCTCGAGATAAATACCAGAGTCACATCATTTATAAAACCAATGAGAACAATGATAATATTGCAGAACAAGAGGAGGAGGAAGATGACGAAAATGAAAACGAGTACACCAACGATGATGGCACTTTACATCCCGTAACAAAAGAAATTGAAAAAATCCTAAGTGCCAGTGAAAAGAAAACTTTGGAAGCTGCAATCCTAGGCAAAGACAAATCAAAAGATAAATCATCTTCAAAATCAGAAACAAAGTCATCCTCCACGTCGTCGTCGGCATCATCCTCGACTGCTGATAAATCGAAAACAACCGAACAAAGCTCAACATCACAAAAAACTTCATCATCATCTAAAAACACATCCAGTACATCATCATCAACTTCCCGCTCTCATTCAACATCAAATGTTTCTTCAAGTTCCTCGACAACAGCAACAAAATCTCAGTCACAAAATCATCAACGAGAATCGTCTAGTACGTCAAAAACACTTGCCGCATCATCATCATCGTCGTCGTCAGCGACAAAATCATCACAAAGTGAACGTCATCAGGCCTATAAACAAAAGACAGATGTTAGCAAAACCGTTGTTGACTACTTAAATCCCTACTATAAGCGTAAAATTGCTACCAAAGAATTATTTAAAGTTCTCGCCAAGCGTATAACTACTCGTGTTATTGATGGTAAATTGGGTGAGTTTAGACACAAAGTCTTAAATCAATTTTATTTATTTTCCAAATCGGCATAAGAGGACTACTTGGGAACCTTTTAATCTTCTGCAAATAAAAGAAATTAATGTAATTAGTCCATGGATTCTACCACAATTATTCTGCCAGACTAAGGTTACAACAAATTTTTTCCGGGAGAAAAATCCCAAACTATGCATTTACAGTCGAATTGTGATATCATCTTCCTAGGCAAATACGTTTGAATATAGCGCGAAAAAGGTCCCTTCTTAACTTCAATACGAATCCAAGTTCTGAAGTTGAAAATTGTCAGAAGAATGCTTCTCGGATCACAGAATGATATCTTTCCAAATTTCCAACGAAGGACAAACTGGAACAAATTCAATACAAAAACAGCACAGGAACACGTGGACTAATTCTGGTTTAGTGACTCCGGACACTCATTTTCCAGGGAGCAGAGACTTGGGTACGGACGATCAATTGCTGCATCACATTCAACCTCAATCCATGTCAAATGAAGCTCTGATAGAAGACCTAACACTTAACACTTTTCAACTCTACAAATCTCCTGGACCTGATGGTATAATACGTGCAATGTTGCAGAATGTCTCATAGAAGTCCTTAAAAACATTGAGAAGATTTGGGGACTGTCAACGCTCATCGTACACTGGCTTTACGGTTCAGTTGTCCTTATCATTCTTACTTATGGCTGTCTCGACGCAACTGGGAGGCACATTTAAAATAACAATAACAAGTCCTAGGCGGGTCTGCTTCCTCCTCAAGGATGGAAGAAGGCACAGTTTTTCTGCGAAGAATTTTCAATTTTGAACTCATATAAAGTAAATAACAATTGTAGCGGTTTTCAAGCAGAGATTTTAGCAATCCTGAAACAATCAGGTCGTGGATTATAAATTCTAGGGTAGTTCATGATTGTAAATTAGCTCTGCGGGATATTCTGCATTTTTTTAGGCTTTTTTGGGTTCCAGATCATAGTGACATTAAGGGGAATGTAGTAGCTGATGAGCTTGGTCTATGTGGATCGCAGTCAATCGATTTAACTATTGATGACACCGTTAGACCTCCAGCTACCTACATACTTTTTTTTTTTTTTTTTGGCAAAATCCGCAAGTTTTACGAGAAAAAAGTACCAACAATATGAAATGGGGAATTTAGTTATAGAACCTCGAAATCTATCTGGCCAGAATCAGATCTCTTTTTTGAAGATTGGATATTAATGAGGTGGATTATTCCCGTATATTTGAAGATGATGAGAAAATTGAAACTATCGAACATCTCATTTGTCGATGCCCCATACTTCGATGAGAAGGCATAAACATATTGAGATTCTCCAAAATGGTTATGGGGCCTATTTTGGAGAAATATGTGAGCGTTTCTATCTCGAAATTGACATGGTTGAATTAACATATTTAATCTTCTACGAATTTTCTATCGCTACCGGCTACCCTCTTCCAACCCTTTTGCCGTTAATAAATTAATGGATTTGTCCCCAATTATTTTTTTTATGTTTCTTCATGCTTTTTAGGAAAAACATTTCCGGCAAGCATGAAACCTGTACTATTTTACTTTAGTGTGGTTATTTTCGAAAAGAATTTGAACTTAATTATATACAATAGTGTGGTTCATAATATTTGAAAAATACTGCCTTCAGCCTTGGCTTTTAAATAAAAATGTATATTAAATAATCTTAAATCTAATTTATAATTTCTTTTTACTTTTCAGCCGTTGCCGATTGCAAAGGATATATTCGTGACACTTTTCATAAGCTAAATATGATTGCCGAAGATTCTGATATTGATAAACATTTTCCAGTGGCGTAAATCGAATGACTACTGGCATCACCATGATCATTATCTTCCCTTCCCCTCAACTTCCAATGGTTTTGAATTTCTATTATTATTATTACACAATACTTCCTATGTGTTTTTCTGTTTTAAGAATTTACCTTATGTCATAAATGTTGTAACTTTTATTATTATTATTTTTATATTTTTAAGAAATATTATACGAGCTCACGCGTTTGTTGTATACGCAGCAATCAACCACTAACACTAATCCCACTATTTCGTTTTGTTACGAAAATTCGTTATTGATTTTTTAAAGTTTTTTAAATAATTTTTTATTGATGTTCTATACTCTTTTTACATATACCTACATATATTTAAAAACAAAATATGCAATACCACTAATTATAATTCGATTCGATTCATATGCAAATATTGGTATTGCAATGAAGTGAAGTGCTTATAAATTTAATTAAATACCAATTATCATCATACCCACATAATACTATACACCAACAACTATGTTTTACATAATGTAAATTACAAACAAATATATAAATATATTTTAATAAAAGCATATTTTCATATATGTGCATGTCGTCGCAGTAAATTGTTTGCTTATTTATTTCATTGGATTTTTCGTTGAAGAACTGAAACCCGAAATG
>NW_026873631.1:0-14888 GCF_032173495.1 Musca vetustissima | reverse complement strand
ATGTTAAAAAAAAAAAAAACAACATGGAACACCATCACCCTCCCAAAAGTGAGTGACAAAAGTCACAAAAGTGATGTGTCGCCAAGTGTGAGTTGTTGCAAACAAAGTCATGTTTCGCCGAACAATTGGTGGTGTGGTGTAGTGGGAAAACATTGTCGACACTAATGTGTCCATTGCTGGGTGTGTGTCTGTGTGTGTGGAGAACCAACAGAGTAGAAGGAAAGAATGTCGAAAAACTTAAGCTTAAAGGAGGTCCTTGGCAGGGGGACCACACCACACACACGCTCACTTAACCAAAAACAATGTCTAGACGCTCATACCCATAGTTGGGGCTCAATCAAAAGTCAAAGCTCCAGTCATATTGACACACACACATACATGTGTACACTCATATGTATATGTGTTTATGGCTATGTTAGAAAATATCACCCACAACAGCAGAAAACACTCTGCCGAACCCTTACTAAGACTTCGAGAAGATGTAAAAGAAACAGAAGAAGTGTCGGCGTGGATTTTTTTACCAACATTGTTGACAACAATCAGCAGCAACAACAACAACAGCAACATTGTCGAAAGCCAAGAAGCATTGGAACGTAGAAAACACAAAGGCATGAAAGAGCGACAGAAAGACCAGAAGTTAAAAACAAAACATAAAGAACAATAACAAAGACCGAAAAACAAAACAACAACAAGTCTATGCAACAACAACAACAACAAAAATAAAATGAATTACAGTGAAATGACCTTAGAGGGTATTGTGGAGGGGCAGGAGGGCAGACATTATTTAAAACTTAAAGTTGAGGGAGGAAAATCATTAGAAGGCTGCATATAACTCCAACAAGTCATAGAAACCACAATGGATCGGAAGCACCCAGAAGCAGAACCGAAGTACCTCAGAAGTTGAGTATGGAGTGTGTCTGGTGTCGGTGATGTCTTTGTCGTAACGGAAAGTCTATGAATGTATGTGATTTCCTTTGTTGTTGTAATTTTGTCGTCATGTTTTAGAGGTTCTCCAGAAAAAAACCGCTGAGAGTGGGGAGAGGAGGCTATATTGTTTTGAAAATAAAGTGCAGTAGAGAACAAATTTAAATAATCCAGAACTTTAAATAACCAAACGATTGTGGATTTTTATACCCTTCACCACACTGTGGTACAGGGTATTATGCCTTTGTGCATATGTTTGTAACAGGCAAAAGGAATCGCGATAGACCCATGGTTCCTTTTGAGAATATACATAGAATCATTTTCTGAATCGATTTATGCAAGTCCGTCCGTCCGTCTGTTGATGTTAAATTGTAAAGAAAGTACAGGTCGCATTTTTGCTTCGAATTGGATGAAATTTGATACAGCTCGTTCATTTAGCCCAAGGACGAACCCTATTGAAATTGGGAAAATTCGGTTCAGATTTAGATATAGCTCCCATATATATGTTCGTCCGACTTAAGGTAAATGGCGCCCCAAAGTCACTCTATATCTTTCAATTTGCACGAAAGTTGCCACAGCGTACTGAATTGCGTCTAAAATAATGTGTGCTAAGTTTCATGAAAATCGGTTCAGATTTAGATATAGCTCCTATATATATATTCGCCCGATTTTAGATAAATGGTGCACCAAAATCCCTAAATATCTTTCGATTCATACGAAATTTGGTACAGCCTACTGAATTAGGTCTAGAATGATGTGTGTTAAGTTTCGTGAAGATCGGTTCATATTTAGATATAGCTCCCATATATAGCTTAATCCGATTTAAGGTAAATGGTGCACCAAAGTCCCCGAAAACCATTCGATTTACATGAATTTTGGCATAGCGTACTGAATTAAATCCAGAACGACTTGTGTTAAATTTCGTAGAAATCGATTCAGATTTATATATAGCTCCCATATATATGTTCGTCCGATTTAAGGTAAATGGTGCACCAAAGTCCCTAAAAATCTTTCGATTTGCACGAATTTTGGCAAAGCGTACTGAATTAAGTCTAGAATGATGTGTGCCTAGTTTCGTAAAGATCGATTCAGATTGAAATATAGCTCCAATATATAGTTTCGTCCGATTTTAGGTAAATGGTGCACCAAAGTCCCTAATAACCATTCGATTTGCACGAATTGCACGGTAGTACAAAATGAAAAAAATCGCTGTTGCAAACAAAAATTTACTGTGAAAAAAATTCATATCGGGGCGGAGTAACTCACCGTTTGTAACTCATCGTTTGTAACTCATCGAAATAATCATTTCCGACCCTATAAAGTATATATATTCGTGATCAGCGTAAAATTCTATGACGATATAGCCATGTCCGTCTGTCTGTTGTAATCACTCTAGCGTCTAAACGAATTGAGATAGATCGCCAAAATTTTGCATAGTGTCGTCTTTTGTTTGCATGCAGGTCAAGTTCGAAGATGGGCTTTATCGGTCCACGGTTAGGCATAGCTTCCATATAAGGGTACCCCCCAATTTTCAGTATTTTGAGTTCCTTGAGCGCGTTTTTCTATCGAATTCGCTGAAATTTGGTACATTGAGTTCTTATTGGGTAGCAAATCTCTCCACTAAAAATTATAAATATGGGTCCATATTTTCGGATAGCCCCCATATAAGTGTACCCCTAATTTTGCGGTATTTTAGGGTTCTTGATCGCGGTTATCAACCGAATTTGCTGAAATTTGGTACATTGGGTTGTTATTGGGTACCAAATTTCCCCACTAAAAATTATAAATATAGGTCCACTTTTTCTGGTAGCCCCCATATAAGTGTACCTCCCAATTTCCAGTTTATGGAGGGTTTTGACCGGTTTTTTTCACCGAATTGGCTGTAATTTAGTAATTTGAGTTCTTATTGGGTAGCAAATCTCTTCACAAAAAATTATAAATATTGGTAAATTTTTTCGGGTAGCCCCCATATAAGGGCAAACCCAATTTTCGATATTTCAAAGTTCTTGAGCGCGTTTTCAACCGAAATTCGCTGAAATTTGGTATTTTGTAGTCGTATATGGTAAAAAAATCTCCCCACCAAAAATTATTAATATTCACCCCCTTTTTAGGGGTAGTCCCCATATAACCCCCTTTTTTATATTAAAATAGTTATATGATTTATTCCGTGTGTTGCGGTTCGGTAGTCGTTACGGGGAATAGTCAATTTGTACCCTACAAAGACTATTTAGCCATCTGTTGTAAGCATTCCGCCTTCTAAAGATATTGTGAGAAAAGAAAAACCAGTAAGGAAAGTAGTAAAGTCGGACGGGGCCGACTATATGATACCCTTCACCACTATGGGTATATTAAACAGGACTATTAACATGAAATTGGATGAAATAAAATATGTGATATTTATCTAAATGTGAATCTACCTAGATCTATCCATAAAGTATGTAAATCGACTTCAAACAAATATAAATAGGTCATCCGTTGGGCTATGTCTGTCAAATTTCGTGCAAATCGAAAGATATATAGCGACTTTGGTCCACCATTTACATGAAATCGGACGAAACTATATATGGGAGCTATATCTAAATCTGGACCGATTTTCTCGAAACTTGGCAGACATCATTCTAGGCTCAATTCAGTACGTTATGCCAAATTTCGTGCAAATCGAAAGATATATAAGGACTTTGGGGCACCATTTATATGAAATCGGACGAAATTATACATGGGAGCTATATCTAAATCTGGACCGATTTTCTCGAAACTTGGCAGACATAATTCTAGGCTCAATTCAGTACTTTATGCCAAATTTGGTGCAAATCGAAAGATATATAGGGACTTTGGAGCACCATTTACATGAAATCGGACGAAACTATATATGGGAGCTATATCTAAATCTGAACCGATTTTCACGAAACTTGGCAGACATCATTCTAGACCTAATTGATTAGGCTGTTCCACATTTCGTGCAAATCGAAAGATATATAGCGACTTTGGTCCACCATTTACATGAAATCGGACGAATCTATATATGGGAGCTATATCTAAATCTGGACCGATTTTTTCGAAACTTGGCAGACATCATTCAAGGCTCAATTCAGTACGTTATGCCAAATTTCGTGCAAATCGAAAGATATATAGGGACTTTGGGGCACCATTTACATGAAATCGGACGAAACTATACATGGGAGCTATATCTAAATCTGGACCGATTTTCTCGAAACATGGCAGACATAATTCTATGCTCAATTCAGTACGTCATGCCAAATTTGGTGCAAATCGAAAGATATATAGGGACTTTGGAGCACCATTTACCTGAAATCGGACGAAACTATATATGGGAGCTATATCTAAATCTGGACCGATTTTCACGAAACTTGGCAGACATCATTCAAGGCTCAAGTCAGTACGTTATGCCAAATTTCGTGCAAATCGAAAGATATATAGGGAGTTTGGGCACCATTTACATGAAATCGGACGAAACTATACATGGGAGCTATATCTAAATCTGGACCGATTTTCTCGAAACTTGGCAGACATCATTCTGTGCTCAATTCAGTACGTCATGCCAAATTTGGTGCAAATCGAAAGATATATAGGGACTTTGGAGCACCATTTACCTGAAATCGGACGAAACTATATATGGGAGCTATATCTAAATCTGGACCGATTTTCACGAAACTTGGCAGACATCATTCTAGACCTAATTGATTAGGCTGTACCAAATTTCGTGCAAATCGAAAGATATATAGGGACCGTTTACATTAAATCGGTTAAATATATATATGGGAGCTATATCTAAATCTGAACCGATTTTTCCCAATTTCAATAGGGTTCGTCCTTGGGCCGAATAAGTGACCTATGCCAAATTTCATCTAAATCGGATTATAAATGCGACCTGTACTTTGTTTACAATTTAACACCAACAGACGGACAGACGGACGGACGGACGGACATGCATAAATCGACTCAGAAAGTGATTCTATGCATATTCTCAAAAGGAACTATGGGTCTATCTCGTTTCCTTTTGCCTGTTACAAACATATGCACAAAGACATAATACCCTGTACCACAGTGTGGTGAAGGGTAAAAAAACTCAAACATGACGATAATGAAATATATCGGCAGACATTTATGCATCGCCTCAATATAGTGATACCTCCTGAAGGAAAGAACTGAGATAAACAATTAAAATATTGGGTTCAGTATTGGCATATACCGGTCATTAATTAGGCAAAGCCTCATATAATGATATCCCCGAAATATTCATTATTTTCTACACTATGTAATCAATATTGGTCCCCCTTTAGGCATAGGCGTGTTAAAGAGTATCATATGGTCGGCCCAGTCGGACTTTACTACTTTCCTTATTGGTTTTAAAAATATTCTTACTCCAGTGTAGTTCACCTAACCTCTCAACACTCTTTAGGATAACAATGCATTGTTTTTTGCAAACGTTGTTGTTGTTGTTTTTTTTTTTTTTTTGCTCACAGAACATGCTGAGTGTCTTAGAATTGTGTTCTACACCAAAAGATTTCCGCCCACTTATCAATGCCATCACCCACAGCCCATCTAAGTAGTCTTACCAATACATTTCCATGGCATTTTCTTTTGTCCTGCATGTTTTTTTTTATGCAGGACTTCGTAGTCCGGGTTTTTCTATTAATTCATTCACTCAGTCAGTCATAGGTAGAGTTTGTGTTGTGTTGTTGTTTTGGATGATGACCATGTCGATACCTAGCCATGATGTTGCCAGCTAGCCACTCGGCCATTAAATGGTAATGGTCTGTAAACTTGTAAAGATCATTATTCAAAAGAGGTTTCCAAGAAGTTGTGGATGATGATGTGGTTAGCAATGTTGCAGATATTGATGCCGTTGTTGCTGCTCCTGCTTTGTAATAGTTTCTGTTTTCCTATTTAGCTTTAGTTCTCATCCGATGTTTCGATGCTGTAATGAACTATTAACATGTTTGGGATTTTCGTAATTTTTTTGCATTGTTTTCTTTCTGGATTTGAAAAGATTTCAATTAAGTTAACACAAACATACACATACACTTCAATAGGGACTCCTTTCGAAGGTAAAGAGAATGGATATTCTAAAGAGGTTTTCATTAGAAAGATATGTTAGAATGTGAAGGCATTTAAGGTCGTAATTTTTGTTTAAATAATATTCTCCAACATCTGTGGATTTTTATAACCTTCACCACTCTGTGGTCCTGGATATTATGTCTTTGTGCATATGTTTGTAACAGGCAAAAGGAAACGAGATAGACCCATGGTTCCTTTTGAGAATATGCATAGAATCACTTTCTGAGTCGATTTATGCATGACCGTCCGTCCGTCGATGTTAAATTGTAAACAAAGTACAGGTCACATTTATAATCCGAATTGCATAATATTTGGCATAGGTCACTTATTTCGCCCAAGGACGAACCCAATTGAAATTGGGAAAAATCGGTTCAGATTTAGAAATAGCTCCCATATATATTTTCGTCCGATTTAATGTAAACGATCCCTATATATCTTTCGATTTGCACGAAATTTAGCACAGTGTAATGAATTAGGTCTAGAACGATGTGTATCGAGTTTCCTAAAAATCGGTTCATATTTGGATATAGCTCCCATATATATGTTCGTCCGATTTTATGTAAATGGTGCACCAAGGTCCCTATATATCGTTCGATTTGCACGAAATTTGGCAAAGCGTAATGAATTAGGTCTAGAATGATGTGTGTAAAGTTTCGTGAAAATCGGTTCAGATTTGGATATAGCTCCCATATATATTTTCGTCCGATTTAAGGTAAATGGTGTACCAAAGTCCCTATATATCTTTGGATTTGCACGAAATTTGGTACAGCGTAATGAATTAGGTCTAGAATGATGTGTGTTGAGTTTTTTGAAAATCGGTTCAGATTTGGATATAGCTCCCATATATATTTTCGTCCGATTTAAGGTAAATGGTGTACCAAAGTCCTTATATATCTTTCGATATGCACGAAATGTGGCACAGCGTAATTAATTAGGTCTAGAATGATGTGTGTGAAGTTTCCTGAAAATCGGTTCAAATTTAGATATAGCTCCCATATATAGTTTCGTCTGATTTAAGGTAAATGATGTACCAAAGTTCATATATATTTCGATTTGCACGAAATTTGGCACAGCGTAATTAATTAGGTCTAGAATGATGTGTGTTAAGTTTCGTGAAAATCGGTTCAGATTTGGATATAGCTACCATACATATTTTTGTCCGATTTAAGGTAAATGCATGTCCGTCCGTCCGTCTGTCTGTGATGTTAAATTGTAAACAAAGTACAGGTAGCATTTATAATCCGAATTGGATGAAATTTGGCATAGGTCACTTATTTGGCCCAAGGACGAACCCTATTGAAATTGGGAAAAATCGGTTCAGATTTAGATATAGCTCCCATATATATTTTCGTCCGATTTAATGTAAATGGTGTGCCAAAGTCCCTATATATCTTTCGATTTGCACGAAATTTGGCACAGCGTAATGAATTAGGTCTAGAATGATGTGTGTTGAGTTTTCTGAAAATCGGTTCAGATTTCGATATGGCTCTCATATATATTTTCGTCCGATTTAATGTAAATGGTGTGCCAAAGTCCCTATATATCTTTCGATTTGCACGAAATTTGGCACAGCGTAATGAATTAGGTCTAGAATGATGTGTGTCGAGTTTTTTGAAAATCGGTTCAGATTTGGATATAGCTCCCATATATATTTTCGTCCGATTTAATGTAAATGGTGTGCCAAAGTCCCTATATATCTTTCGATTTGCACGAAATTTGGCGCAGCGTAATGAATTATGTCTAGAATGATGTGTGTCGAGTTTTCTGAAAATCGGTTCAGATTTGGATATAGCTCCCATATATAGTTTCGTCCGTTTTAAGGTAAATGGTGTACCAATGTCCCTATATATCCTTCGATTTGCACGAAATTTGGCATAGAGTACTGTATTAGGTCCAGAATGATGTGTGCCAAGTTTCGAGAAAATCGGTTCAGATTTAGATATAGCTCCCATATATATGTTCGTCCGATTTAATGTAAATAGTCCACCAAAGTCCCTATATATATTTCGATTTGCACGAAATTGGCACAGCGTAATGAATTAGGTCTAGAATGATGTGTGTTAAGTTTCCTGAAAATCGGTTCAAATTTAGATATAGACCCCATATATGTTTTCGCCCGAACTAATGTACATGGTCCACCAAAGCCCCTATATCTCTTTCGATTTGCACGAAATTTGGCACAGCGTAATGAATTAGGTCTAGAATGATGTGTATCGAGTTTTTTGATAATCGGTTCAGATTTGGATATAGCTCCCATATATATTTTCGTCCGATTTTATGTAAATGGTGCACCAAGGTTCCTATATATATATCCTTCGATTTGCACAAAATTTGGCATTGCGTACTGAATTAAGTCTAGAAAGATGTGTGTTAATTTTCGAGATTCAGATTTAGATATAGCTTCGATATCTGACCAAATGAAAAATTTAATTTTTTTATGAAATAAAATTAAATATTTTTTTTGCCTACCTATGTACAAAAGTGCTAATAATTAAAAAAAAGAAGTCCAATATTTTTCACTGCTGTCTGGAAAATCGCCTTACCTCTTTATACTGGTCTGTGAAATCGAAACTGAACCCATTTCCGTAAATTATGATGAACTATTGATTACTTCAACGCCTCTTTAATGCCACTTGAGGCATTCTTTATGGCGGCGGGGCAAATATAGGTCATTTGAATGCTGGTCATTGTAGGGCTTCCATGGCCCATTATGATGATGTTCATGTACATTGAGTTAATTTGCAGACAAAGAAGAAAGTGCCCAGAGAAGGAGGAAGAGATATTAGTGAACCAAAAAAACAACTCAGAAGAATTGAAATATTTTCCTCAACATCAGCATTTATTTTTTTATTTTTTTTCTGTTGAAGTGGAAAAGCGAAAAAAAACAGAACAGAAAACCATTAACTTTCATAACAATGAAGACGGTTTTCCACTCACACAAACACAATGGGGAAAAGTTGTTGATGGTGTTGTTGCTGTTGGTATTCGTTGTGCCTTCACATACCAGGCAGCCAGCCAACCAAACACAAATCTACAGCTATTCGCTTAAACAGCGGTAGCAGCAGCAGTGGCACAAAAGCACCTACTTTTTTCTCTGTTTAGTTTTTATTTTGTATTTATTTCACATGCAAACAGACAAACAAATATACATGTCAGAGAACATAAAAAACCGGCATACACCCCCTATTATGGTGGAGCATGCCGGTTTTCCACCAGTTTTCCCCAATCACACTGGCTCACAATTGTTTACATTAATTCCATGGCGGAACAATATTCGCTTTGCTAAGTTTGTTGTTGTTTTTTTTTTTGAAACGAAACTTCATACACAATAATTTTTTTGTTAAATACACTTTTTTGTATTAGTGTAGGAGCCTAAAAGTGGATCTTATATAGTTGTCGAAAAAATAATTGAAACCGGTAAGGAAAGAAGTAAAGTCGGACGGGGTCGACTATATGATACCCTTCACCACTTTGGGTATATTCAACAGATGAATCCTAACAGACGTCGCATATTCAAAGGGCCAGTAAACTGAAATTGGATCCATAAACATGTCATTCTGCAACCGATACCAAATTTTTCATTTGGTAAGATATAGAAGCTATATCTAAATCTGAACCGATTTTTACAAAACTTAACACACATCATTCTAGACCTAATTAATTGCGCTGTGCCAAATTTCGTGCAAATCGAAAGATATTAAGGGACTTCGGTACACGATTTACATTAAATCGGACGAAAATATATATGGGAGCTATATCTAAATTTGAACCGATTTTCTCGAAACTTAACACACATCATTCTAGACCTAATTAATTAGGCTGTGCCAAATTTCGTGCAAATCGAAATATATATAGGGACTTTGGTACACCATTTACTTGAAATCAGGCGAAACTATATATGTGGGAGCTATATCTAAATCTGAACCGATTATCAGGAAACTTGACACACATCATTCTAGAACTAATTCATTACTCTGTGCCAAATTTCGTGCAAATCGAAAGATATATAGATGCTTTGGTACACCATTTACACTAAATCGGACGAAAATATATATGGAAGCTATATCTAAATCTGAACCGATTTTCACGAAACTTAACACATATCATTCTAGACCTAATTTATTATGCTGTGCCAAAATTCGTGCAAATCGAAAGATATATAGGGACTTTGGTGCACCATTTACCTCAAATCGGACGAAAATATATATGGAAGCTATACCTAAATCTGAACCGATTTTTACGAAACTTTGCACACATCATTCTCGACCTAATTCATTACGCTGTGCCAAATTTCGTGCAAATCGAAAGATACATAGATGCTTTAAAATAAAATCGGACGAAAATATATATGGGAACTATATCTAAGTCTGAACTGGTTTTCAGAAAACTTAACACACATCGTTATAGACCTAATTCATTTCGCTGTGCCAAATTTCGTGCAAATCGAAAGATATGTAGATGCTTTGGAACACCATTTACCTTAAATCGGACGAAAATATGTATGGGGGCTATATCTAAATCTGAAGCGATTTTCAGGAAACTTAACACACATCATTCTAGGCCTAATCCATTACGCTGTGCCAAGTTTCGTGCAAATCGAAAGATATATAGATGCTTTGGTGCACCATTTACATAAAATCGGGCGAAAATATATATGGGAGCTATATATAAATCTGAACCGATTTTCACGAAACTTAACACACATCATTCTAGACCTAATTTATTACGCTGTGGTAAATTTCGTGCAAATCGAAAGATATATAGATGCTTTGGTACGCCATTTACATAAAATCGGACGAAAATATATATGGGAACTATTTCTAAATCTGAACCGATTTTCAGGAAACTTAACACATATCATTCTAGACCTAATTCATTGCGCTATGCTAAATTTCGTGCAAATCAAAAGATATATAGGGACTTTGGAGCACGATTTCCCTAAAATCGGACGAAAATATATAGGGGAGCTATATCTAAATCTGAACCGATTTTCACGAAACTTAACACACATCCTTCTATACCTAATTCATTACGCTGTGCCAAATTTCGTGCAACTCGAAAGATGTATAGGGGCTTTGGTACACAATTTACATTAAATCGGACGAAAATATATATGGGAGCTATATCTAAATCTGAACCTATTTTCAGGAAACTTGACACATATCAGTTTAGACCTAATTCAGTACTCTATGCCAAATTTCGTGCAAATCGAAAGATATATAGATGCTTTGGAACACCATTTACCTTAAATCGGACGAAAATATATATGGGAGCTATATATAAATCTGAACCGATTTTCACGAAACTTAACACATATCATTCTAGACCTAATTTATTATGCTGTGCCAAATTTCGTGCAAATCGAAAGATATATAGGGACTTTGGTGTACCATTTACATTAAATCGGACGAAAATATATAGGGGAGCTATATCTAAATCTGAACCGATTTTCAGGAAACTTAACACACATTATTCTCGACCTAATTCATTACGCTGTGCCAAATTTCGTGCAAATCGAAAGATATATAGGGACATTGGTGCACCATTTACATTAAATCGGACGAAATTACATATGGGAGCTATATATAAATCTGAACCGATTTTCAGGAAGCTTAGCACACATGATTCCCTACCTAATTCATTACGCTGTGACAAATTTCGTGCAAATCGAAAGATATATAGATTCTTTGGTACACCATTTACATTAAAACGGACGAAAATATATAGGGGAGCTACATCCAAATCTGAACCTATTTTCTCGGAACTTAACACACAGCATTCTAGACCTAATTCATTACGTTGTGCCAAATTTCGTGCAAATCGAAAGATATATAGATGCTTTGGTACACCATTTACCTAAAATCGGACGAAAATTTATATGGGAGCTATATCTAAATCTGAACCGATTTCTACGAAATTTAAAAAAAAAATTGTTCTAGACCTAATTCCGTACGATGTGCCAAATTTCGTGCAAATCGAAAGATATATAGGGGCTTTGGTACACCATTTACATTAAATCGGACGAAAATATATAGGGGAGCTATATTTAAATCTGAACTGATTTTTCCTAATTTCAATAGGATTCGTTCCACGCATTATATAGGTCTTGAAAAAAAAATTATTAAAAAAAATCCACAGCCTGTTAAAAATCCCCACCTTCGTTCCACCCTAATATATACGAACATTTGTCATTCTAGTTTCATATGAATTGTATTTTGACGCTTTTCTTAAATAACAAACACAAAGAATGTCAACAAAAGAACTAACGGCAGCAGTTCTGTGGACACACATACACACAGCTACAACTACAAATACAAACAAACGAGTAAATAAATAACATTGTTTTTTTAGAAAAACTTCGTCGAGAAACAGACTAACAAATGAAAACTTTTGCACATTTTCAAATACAATTGGAAATAATGAATGCCGACGACATCATCAACAACAACACGGAGAATCAGGAAGTTGAAAAATGTTGAGATAATGTTCTGGATTTAGGGGGTTCATTAAATTTTGATGATTTAAAAACAAATCACCCATAGGTGTACTTACTTACTTAGCTGGCTTGTGACAGAACTTTCGTTCCATAAGCCGAACTTAGAAAAGATTTCCAGGCGCGTCGGTCTTTTGTGGAGTTTTTCCAATTTGAAAGACAATTTTCGGCAATGTTGTGTTCGACTAGATCTTTCCATTGGATTCGTGGCCTTCCCCTTCTGCATGAACCATCAGCTGGTGCGCTTTTATACGCCTTCTGGGTTAGGACATTTTCATTCATTCTCACGACATAACCTAGCCAATGTAATCGCTGCAGCTCAATACGTTTAACAATGTCGATGTCCGAGAATAGCTGGTACAACTCATGGTTCAGTCGACGGCGATATTCACCGTCAATGCAGATCGGCCCATAGATCTATCGGAGAATTTTTCTCCCTAACACTTCAAGAGCGTAAGTACCCATGCTTCAGATCCGTATAACAGCACGGGTAGCATCAGCGTCTTGTAGAGTGTGAGTTTGGTCTGGCGGAGGTGGCCTTGCTTTTGAGTTGTTTGCTCAGACCATAAAAGCATCGGTTGGCCATCACAATCCTTTTCCGAATTTCAAAACGGATGTCATTCGTTTTATTTATGGCGGTACCAAGGTATATAAAATCTTTGACTACCTTGAAGCTGTAGTTCTCAAGTTCCCAAGTTGGTCCAACTCTACTGGACGTCATGCTCGTTGATTCTATCAGCTTAGTCTTCTCGCCGTTTACTGTAGGACCCATTTTGGCAGACTCCTTCTCAATTTGTTTAAAGGTGGCTGTGTTTTGTTGATGTCTTTGGCTTAGGCGAGATCTGTTTACTTTTGCTTTCGTATGACCTTTTCCAGCAGGATGTTAAAAAGGTCATACGACAAACTGTCACCTTGTCTGAATCCTCGTTCGGTATTAAAGGGCTCCGATAGGTCTTTTCCGTCTTTAACGGCTGATTTTGTGCCTGTTAAAGTTATCCTGCATAGCCAAATTAATTTCGCAGCAATGCCAAAGGCAGACATGGCTTTATACACCTCTGAACGGATAGGACTGCCAAATTCGGATTTATAGTCGACAAATAGGTGGTATGTGTCGATGTGTTTTTCGTGGGTTTTTTTCCAGGATTTGACGCAGAGTGAAAATCTGGTCAGTGGTGGATTTGCCAGGTCTGAAGCCCAATGGTATGGTCCAATAAAGTCATTGAACATTGAACAGTACGCTGGATAGCACTTTATATGCTATGGGATGAAGACTTATACCTCTATAGTTGGCACACATCGTATTGTCTCCTTTCTTGCGCAGGGGACACAGGATGCTGAGGTGTGGATTTAAAAAAAATAATTTTTCAAGGCCTATATGTAAGGCGTGGATTTTTTAAACATATTCTTTCAAGGCTCTATACAGGTAGTAGTAGCAATATAAGGAATAAATATCCTCACCCCTATATTCTCTAGTCAATAAATTTTCATTAATTGATTTACCCTTCACCACACTGTGGTACCTTCACCAAACTGTGATACACTGTGGTATGACTTTGTGCATATGTTTGTAACAGGCTAAAGGAAACGAGATAGACACATGGTTCCTTTTGAGAATATGCATAGAATTACTTTCTGAGTCGATTTACGCATGTCCGTCCTTCCATGTATTTTTGTGAACAAAGAACAGGTCGCATTTATGATCCGATTTGGATTAAATTTGGCATAGGTCATTTATTTGGCCCAAGGACGAGCCCTATTGAAGAATTTAGCCTAGAATGGCGTGTGTTAAGTTTCCTGGAAATCGGTTCAAATTTATATATAGCTCCCTTATATATTTTCGTCCGATTTAATGTAAATGGTACACCAAAGTCCCTAAATATCTTTCGATTTGCACGAAATTTGGCACAGGGTTCTGAATTAAACCTAGAATGATGTGTGTTAAGTTTCGTGAAATCGGTTTAGATTTACATATAGCTCCCATATATATTTCAGCCCGATTTAATGCAAATGGTGCACCAAAGTCCCTAAATATCTTTCAATTTACACGAAATTTCGCACAGCTAGTTTATTTGGCAAAAGGACTAAAGGACTATTGAAAAATGGGTTCAGATTTAGATATAGCTCCCATATATAGTTTCGTCTGATTTAAGGTAAATGGTGCACCAAAGTCCCTATATATCTTTCGATTTGCTCGAAATTTGGTACAGCGCACTGAAATAAGCCTAGAATGATGTGTGCTAAGTTTCGTGAAAATCGGATCAGATTCAGATATAGCTCCCATATATATTTTCGTCCGATTTTATGTTAGTGCTGTACCAAAGTCCCTTAATATCTTTCGGTTGGTACGATTTTTGGCACAGGGTAATGAATTACGCCTCGAATGATGTGTGTT
>NW_026873630.1:0-14892 GCF_032173495.1 Musca vetustissima | reverse complement strand
TATATTCAACAGATGAATCCTAACAGACATTGAAGGACCATTAGCACGAAGATGGATCCATAAACATGTCATTCTGCAACCTATACTAAATTTTTCATTTGGTCAGATATAGATTATCTATAGATATAGAATATACAGATTGACTTATATAAACTAAAGTTCATTGCACCAAATTGTGTGGCAATCAGACAAACTTTGGGTCTTTAGTGCACAATTTACATACACTCTGAAGAAAAAATATATACGAGGAAATCTGAACCGATTTTCACGACACCTAACACACATCATTCTAGACCTAATTCATTACGCTATACCAAATTTCGTGCAAATCAAAAGATATATAGGGACTTTGGTACACCATTTACATGAAATCGGACGAAATTATATATGGAAGCTATATCTAAATCTGGACCGATTTTCAGCAAACTTAACACACATCATTCTAGACCTAATTCATTACGCTATACCAAATTTCGTGCAAAACGAAAGATATATAGGGTATTTGGTGGACCATTTACATTAAATCGGACGAAAATATATATGGGAGCTATATCTAAATCTGGACCGATTTTCAGGAAACTTATCACACATCTTTCTAGACATAATTTAGTACGCTGTGCCAAATTTCGTGCAAATCAAAAGATGTATAGGGACTTTGGTACACCATTTACATTAAATCGGACGAAAATATATATGGGAGCTATATCTAAATATGGACCGATTTTTCCCAATTTCAATAGGGTTCGTCCTTGGGCCAAATAAGTGAGTTGTGCCAAATTTCATCCAAATCGGATAATAAATGCGACCTGTACTTTGTTTACTATTTAATATGGACAGACAGACTGACAGACGGACATGTATAAATCGACTTAAAAAGTGATTCTATGCATATTCTCAAAAGGAACCATGTGTCTGTCTCGTTTCCTTTTGCCTGTTACAAACATATGCACAAAGACATAATACCCTGTATCACAGTGTGGTGAAGGGTATAAAAATAAGGAAGATCTTCACCGATTGGCTTTATCCTAGTTCATATGATAGCTATGCACTCACAGAGAAACGTGTAAAAATTAATTGGGTTATTAGTTTTTGAGTTATCGTGCCCGCCATTTGCAAAAAAGAAAAACGCGTTTAAAGTTTGAGAAGCCCTTTAGGCGTCACTTGATGCTGACATAATAAATCGGCTATACCTTCAATAGTTCTTGAGATGTTCACTTGAAATTTTATAGGGACATTCTTGAATTAGTGTAGATTCGAGTTAAATCAAAAAAAAAAATTGACCCCGAGAATGGGGGGGTCCCCTTAAATCAAACATTACAGAACCTTTTATCTTTGCCAAGTCTAGATCATGTAGGAAGGTGGAATTCATTGGTCCACTCCTTGTGGTACCTCCCCCACAAATGGTCAAAAACGTTTTTTAGTAATGTACATACAATTTCATCGTTGGTACCTACCATAAAATTTAATGTTTTTTATTCCTCTTTCGAAATGAGCTACACTAGGTCATTAGCAGAACCAAATTATATAACCTAGATATTATCTCATCAGATCCACTTTTAATATTCCCATTTAAGCCTATTACCGATGTTATATATTTTCTATAATTTGTTCATACTCCATTTTGCAAACTGATATTTAAATCGGTTACATGTAAACATTTTATTAACACAATTGACACACTTTAACATTTGACACTCCATTTTTCCAAATGTGTACGGACATAAAAACAAACTTAACTACAGCAGCAACATGAAATTCGGTAAATTCGAAACACTTTATCCATTTAAATTATAGTCAGACTGTCATTTAAAGGTGATACTTTTATAACCCGAATACATGAACATTAAACTTGTAACAATTTTTCAAATGTGTTCCCTCATGCCGCATCGCCTCTTTAATAGTTATTGTTTGCATGTATGGCTGGTTGGCTGGCTGAGTCGATGCGTTTGGTGTTGTCGTTGTAGTGTTTGTAGGGTTAATATTTAATATGTAACACCGTTTTGTACTTAACAAAAAAACCGAAAACAAAAGCATACAAATTTGCAATTGTATCTACTTCGACAGTGAGGTGCCCTATAATCACAAGTAAAGCTTTGAAGGAGATTTAAGTTCAGTTTAGACCTGTTTTATTAACGGCTGCCGCAGTTATTTTTGACGACTCAGAAGTCAACATTAAATAATAAAAATCATATATGTACGCTTAATACATAAATAAGGTATTTACATCGCCTTCGGATCCTTGTAGTACACCTACTGTAGGGTCACAACACAATGAAACATTTTTTTGTTTGTCTGGCACATTTTTTTCAGGTGACATTATTTTATTTTTTTCATTAAGGACTAAACGAAGGGTGAACGAAAATAAGTGTTGTTAAAATACATTTGAGTGTGTGCGTGTGTGTTACGCACACACCCACACACCCATATTGTAATGTCAACGTTATAGTGTTTCGGTTAACAACAGTATTGTTATGTGGTAAACCTTATAACCATAAAAAAACCTTTAACTTGTATGCACCCCCATCCAAACTTTAACCTAGCAACTCTTTTTATTGGTTGCTGTATGTCTGAGTGTTGTTCAAGTGTAATTTAATTGTAGTTCATGGCATTCTTAGCAATTGTAGCTTTAATCGAAAATGAGTACACGTGAAATATAATAAGGGTAAAAACTATAAAACAATTTATGTCTGATGGTAAAATTTGGGTATATTACATTTTGCAACAGTCTCTCGTTTAAGATATGCTGATTCCCTTTACCACCAATTTGTCATTCTTTTGCAACACTTCGAAATATTCACCAGAGACCTCATAAAGTTTATATATTCTTGATCGGAATAAAATTTACGATTTACGCATGTCCATCCGAACTTAACGACGTCTGTACTTGTTAATATAGGATATGGATCTAGTTTAGAATTTAAGGGAACCATTGTCAGGGTCAAACAATTTTTTGATTTAATTCAAATCTACACTCATTCAAGAATGTCCCTAAAAAATTTCAAGTGAAAATCTCAAGAGCTCTTGAAGATATAGCCGATTTATTGTGTCAGCATCAAGTGACGGCTAAAGAGCTTCTCAAAATTTAAACGCGTTTTTCTCTTTTGCGAATGGCGAGCACGATAAATCAAAAACTAATGACCCAATCGATTCCAAATTTTTACACGTTTCTCTATGAGTGTATACCTATCGTATGAACTAGGATAAAGCCAATCGGTGAAGATCTTCCTTATTTTTTAACTTGGTTTTTGGTAAAAAATCGGCGATTTTCCAAAAATATTTTTTCAAAGGTCCGCCATTTTGTTAATTTTAGAGCGAAGTCAATAATCCTAGTTCATACGAGAGTCAGACATGTACTCTTTCTAACACCGTTGGAATTTTCGGATTCCGATGTTCCAGTGAGGAGGTATCATGCCCGCCATCAAAAATGAGGACTTTTTTAATTAAAAAAAACAACACCAAAACAATAACACAAATTGTTTGTAAATTATTTTTCTTCTCTTTAAAATCTTTAAATATATATGTGCAAAGTTACAAACCTAACAAGCATTGGTATTGATTTACCAGTCTATTGAAAATCTTGAAAAATTAAAATCAAGAATGGGGGGGTCCCTTAAAGTATTTCTGGATTCTTAGCGAAACGTTTCTGTTATCAAACATATTTGTCTGTAAATTATAGATTTTACTTATAATTACGAAGGCCCACACATTACAGTTTCACCCACAGGGGATTGCAATAAGGTATTCCAGTTGGGAACCAATTTATTCACATACAAATTCTATCTTTGTGAATAGGTTTGTAACAAGCAAAAGGAAACGAGATAAACACATGGTTCCTTTTGAGAATATACATAGAATCACTTTTTAAGTCGATTTATGCCTGTCCGTCCGTCTGTCCACGTAATTTGTAAACAAAGTACATGCCGCATTTTTAATTCGATGAAATTTGGAACAGGTCATTTATTTGGCCCAAGGATGAACCCTATTGAAATTGGGAAAAATCGGTTCAGATTTAGATATAGCTCCCATATATATTTTCGTCCGATTTAAGGTAAATAGTGCACCGAAGTACCTATATATCTTTCGATTCGCACTAAATTTGGCATAGCGTACTAAATTAATTCTACAGTGATGTGTGTTAAGTTTGGTGAAAATCGGTTCAGATATAGATATAGCGCCCATATATATTTTCGTCCGATTTAAGGTAAATAGTGCACCAAAGTCCCTTTATATCCTTCCATTTACACGAAATTTGGCATAGAGCACCAAATAAAGTCTAGAGTGATGTGGGTTAAGTTTCGTAAAGATCGACTCAGATTTCAATATAGCTCCCATATATATTTTAGTCCGATTTTATGTAAATGGCGCACTAAAGTCCCTACATAACTTTCGATTTGCACGAAATTTGGCATAGCGTACTGAATTAAGTCTAGAACGATGTGTGTTAAATTTCGTGAAAATCGGTTCAGATTTAGATATAGCTCCCGTACATATTTTCGTCCGATTTTATGCAAATGCTGCACCAAAGTCCCTACATATTCTTGGAAATTTTACATAGCGTACTGAATTCTGTCTAGAATGATGTGTGGTAAGTTTCGAAAAAAATCGGTTCAGATTTCGATATATCTCCCACATATTCATATAAATTCGTCCGATATTACATAATTGGTGCACCAAACTCCTAATGTTTGTCCGATTAACACAAAATTTTGCACAACGTATCAAATTGAGACTTGAATGACGATATTACGTTTTGTTGAAATTGGTGCAGATGCAGTCATAGCTTCCATATGTATTTCGAACAGGTATCTGATTGAGATTAAATTTATAACAGTGCGGCGAACTGAATAGCGTGTATAAATTTGCTATGAATGAAATTAAATTTGTAATAAGTTGCAGAAAGGTATGAGTACATTCCTTCGAGGGAACTTTAGGATGCAATTGTAAGGATACTTATGCGCAATATACCAGTCGGCCAATCCGACTTTACTACTTTCCTTACTAGTTAATTATTTGTTCGCAAACAGATTTGCATTTTGATCCATGATAGATCCAGAAGATAGATCTGTGACATTTTTCGCACACACACACTACTACTACTATTGCTATCTTGATTGATAATACAAAAGGGATATATCGATCGACAATCGATAACGGTATGCAGAAAATTGATTCATCTACGTTTAGTAGTTTGAAGGTTTTAGCCACAATTTCCACAGAAGTGACTGTAATTTGATATTCCAGATTGCTGGTGACTAAAGAGGATATTTTTAACAAATTTTAAAATAAATGGCTCCTATAAATGCTCAGATTAATCTTCAGTGCCTCGAAGTTCCTACACGAATTTCGGATTGTTATGTTGACAGGATATTATAGGTTTGTGCAAGTGTGTGTAACACCGCGTAATATTGGTTTTAGACCCATCATAGAGTATACCGATGGTCATATATCGACTAGCTGAGTCGATGTAGACATGTGTGTTCGTCTGTCCATTATATTTTGTAAACACGATACCGGCCAATTGGCACGAAAATTTTAATTTATGACGGGTTTGTTTTTGGTAATGATGAGTTAATATTTAGGAAACGAAATGGAACAAAAACTCATTTTTTGTATGTTTTTCTGGTAGCTCTAGAGCCCACAATTATGACCCGAGCATCATGACGTTTTGCACAGAGAAGGGGGGTCTGGCCATGGAATAAGCATGATGGTTTTGATGAAGATTGGTCAACATTTAGCGGGTCAAATGAAAAAAGACTATTGTTTGAAAAATGGCAAATTTTCTATTCTATGGCGAATATATTTACTTCTGAAGTATATATACCCTAGAAGTTGATAGTATATACTAGAGGATTGGTTGACTTTTAAAATTTTCCCAATTAGAGTTATACGTAAATATTTACAGAGATCTACCTATTCTGATTACCATTACCACACTAGAAGGCGTATATTTCGCTTTGATCTACTTGACATTTTACACGAAGTTCAGGTTATGTTCAATATTATTTTTTGGGGATGAAATATCGCTTTATGAGCCACAGTAATAAGCCAAACATGGGCAATATTGCCCAGTAGGCCTATTCTGTAACTTTTAACAACATTCGATATTGTTTAAATCTCTTTTGTTATTGTAAAAACAACAAGAAAACAAATGAAATTGTTGTAAAATAAACAATATCGAATGTTGTTAAAAAGTTACAGAATAGGCCTACTGATACGGAATATAGGCCGGCCCCGTCGATCTCTGGATTTTTTATTATCTCTCAGCATAAATAACATACTAGCAGATAATTTATAATACCATCTCCATATGGTGGATGGTATAAAAGTTCTGCCTAAACCCACTGCGCGGCTGCAAACAATTCTTCACAGAAATATTGCAATATAGGTCAATGGCTTGACATATTCCCTATGTAAAAGTCTAGCTCCATCATTCACGCCTTTGGTTCTAGCCTTATTTTCCAAGCGATGTGAATATTGGTAAACAGTTCGTAATTTCTGAAGTATGGTGCATTTTCTGACCTATGTGCTGGAAGCATAGAGGATCATTCCCGTTATATCTCTTACCAATATTTTTTACCACCTCAACTCTAATTCCTCCTTTGAGTAATTTTCAATTGAAAATTTCTGTATTATTCCTGTTGTGCTATCAACGTTTCATTCGATATACAATGCTGTGTTATAAAACAGTTTCTTTTTTCTCATTAAAATTGTATTTTTAATAATACACAACATTGTAATGGTTAATAAATAACCAGGAATTGTGATTGTAAAAATACCGAAAACATACTAATTAGGTGGTTACCTTGATTACAGCAAAAACTACTGGGCTTTTCTGGTTTATGGAACATTTAAGATAAGTACATACAAAGTTTTCTATTAAAATGATGTTTGGAACGCACGGTTATTTTGTTATTTAAATAAAAACACGCTACACAACCTGATCACTTTGGATATTAATAATATTAGGTTGAAAAAAAAAAACATTATTTTAATATGAATTATAGGACTTTATTTAACATGCTTCGGGATTTCCGATTTGGGCCAAATATGCACCGCTTTGTTGTATGATTTGTTTTCGTTTTAAAGGCAACTTCATAATGCCTCCCTCATAGAAGTTCTGTTCTGTATTTGCAAAAAAAAATCTAGTAGTCGATTTTCACAATCCTCCCTAGATACCAATTTTTTATCATTAGAGGAATGTAGCAATGCAAGGCGTTGTCCTGGTGCCACACGACACCTCTATTATTGGCCAATTCTGGCAGTTTCTGGTCAATTGTAAGTGGTTTAAAAAGTTTTATGCTTACCTGTGCGAGGTGCATCTTTAACATCAAAAATTCCTGAACGGAATCTACGAAATCCAAATTGCACATAATTGGCTAATAGTATCGGAACCATAAACACCATTCTCAATTTCAGAAGATGGGCTTGCATTTTCGTATTTGTCAAAGGAAAACTGTAAAATGTACCGAATTTTCTCTTTGTTCACTTTCATTTTTAACACCTGCAACTCAAAAATCTATCATTTGCTATGCCTTGAAAAAATACTTTTTCTGCTTTGGTTTGTAAAAATATACTTTACAAAATCTACGCTCTGCTTTGGCTTGAAGAAAATGCTTTCAAATACCTTCGCTCTGATATGGCTTCAAAAATTATTCTATTAAAAATCGAGGCTCTGGCATGGCTTCAAAAATATGTGCTTTGCTATGTCTTAAAAAATCAAGGCTTTACTACTTGCTTTGAAAAATATTTTCTCTGCTATGGTTTGAAAAATATACTTTACAAAATCTATGCTGTGCCATGGCTTGAAAAGTATACTTTAAAAAATCTGGGTTATGCTTTGGCTAGATAAAATATCGGCCCCGTCCGACTATATGATACCCTTCACCACTTTGGGTATATTCAAGAGATGAATCCTAACAGACCTTGAAGGAACATTAACACGAAAATGGATCCATAAACATGTCATTCTGCAACATATACTAAATCTTTCATTAGGTCAGATATAGATATCGAAAGATATATAGGGACTTTGGTACACCATATACATTAAATCGAACAAAAATATATATGGGAGCTATATCTAAATCTGGACCGATTTTCAGGAAACTTGACACACATCAGTCTAGACCTAATTCATTACGCTATGCCAAATTTCGTGCAAATCGACAGATATATAGGGACATTGGTACACCATTTACATTAAATCGGACGAAAATATATATAGGAGCTATATCTAAAACTGGACCGACTTTCAAGAAACTTGACACACATCATTCCTAACCTAATTCATTACGGTATGCCAAATTTCGTGCAAATCGAAAGATATATGGGGACTTTGGTACACCATTTACACCATCGGACGAAAATATATATAGGAGCAATATCTAAATCTGAACCGATTTTTCTCAATGTCAATAGGGTTCGTCCTTGGGCCAAATAAGTGACCTATGCCAAATTTCATCCAAATCGGACCATAAATGCTACCTGTACTTTGTTTACAATTTAACATGGACAGACGGACGGACGGACAGACAGACGGACATGCGTAAATCGACTCAGAAAATGATTCTATGCATATTCTCAAAAGAAACCATCGTTTCCTTTTGCCTGTTACAAACATATGCACAAAGACATAATACCCTGTACCACAGTGTGGTGAAGGGTATAAAAACAGCAAACAAATTTTTTACTGCGAAGTCTCACCCTTCCATCAAGCATAAATCTGTAAATGTTTGATCGATACTTTACGAAAAATATATCAGTACAGCCATCTGCTGAAAAATAATGGATTTCTTTTTCCCCAACCTAATATAACTTCAGAGTTTTCTATAAATATTCAAAAGTATAATTGTTCATACACAAGGAACCTCATACATTTCTTAATAGTTTTGGACATCTTCAATTATAAGCCGTGACACCTTGTGCTGAACAATTTTTGTGTATATAAAAATTCACATAGAATAAGTAAAAATTATACCCTGCACCACAGTGTGGTGAAGGGTATAAAGAGTCAGTCGACAGATATATACCCTGAGCCTATGATTTAAAGAGGTCTTCGGAATTACACACGGGTTTTATTATTCGCTTTAAATAAGGTATGTGTTATTATCAAGGAGTTTTCCGATTTAATTTTTATCAAATCGGTTATCAATTCACTTGAAATTAAGTTTATAGTATATTATAACAAGTCTTCTTCGATTCCATGCTGCCGGCAACTGCCCCATGCTTTGAAAATTTAAAATTTAATACGTACTAAATATTTCACGCATGCTATTCCTTCTCTCTTGAATTTTTATTCACTATTTCGACAAGAACAAACAGCAACAACAAAAAAGTACATTAAAATTGAACAAAAGCCAACAACAACTGTTTTTGGGGAATTAAACTCGAAAAAAGGAGACCAAGTGGATTCTTACAAAATAAGCGGAAATAAGTAGTTAACAGATGAACAATGATGAACAATAAAAGATTCATCAACAATGGTAGTGTCGACAGCATAGAACAGGCTGTACACAATGCAAACCCTAACCCGGGAAAGTTTAGAAATATTAATGGACTAATGGTGTTGGGTTCAGATTTTAATTTTGATAAATAACAGCCGCTGTAATAATGCAGTGGTAAAGTAGTTGAAACGAATATTCAAGTAATCCCTAAAATATCTTTATTTAATCAGTAAAATAAGATATTACATATTGTGCATACGATTCTTTTTTAATTATACCCGTGGACCCGGTTATGGCGTTGCATCATAATTGCACCCCCAAAAAAATTACACTGTGTATGCCATAATCTTAAACATCTATTGTTTCCTGTTCGCAAAAAAAGAATCAACGAAAATAACAATGGTTGGCTGGATGATGGTGTACCTGTGTAAAACAGAAATAAGAACATGTTTGCATAAGTGAGCATAGCGAATGCATAGAAACTATAAGTGATTACCCAGCATACAATTTCTGCATTCATTCTCTAAACAATATGTGGAGAGCAGGTTTTCAATACACTTGTTCCAAACCAGTAAGGAAAGTAGTAAAGTTGGACTGGGCCAACTATATGACATACTTCACCACTTTGGGTATATTCTCAATAGTCTCCTAACAGACGTCGCATTTTAGAAAGAACATTAACATGAATTTGAACGAAAATTATTTAAGGACTTTGGCGTACCATTTACCTTAAATCGGATGAAAATATATGGGAGCTATATCCAAAACTGAACCGATATTCATGAAATTTAACACACATCATTTACCATAAATCGGACAAAAATACATATGGGAGATATATCTAAATGTGAACCGATTTTCACGAAACTAACCACACATCATTATAGACTCAATTCAGTACGCTAAGCCAAATTTCATGCATTTCGAAAGATATTTAGGGACTTTGGCGCACCATTTACCCTAATTAGGACGAAACTATACATGGAAGCTATATCTTAAGTTATACCGATTTTCATGAAACTCGGCAGAAATCACTCTAGGCTCAATTCTGTACGTTAAGCCAACTTTTGTGCAAATTGAAAGATATGTAGGACCTTTGTTGCACCATTTACATACAATCGGACGAAAATATATATATGGAACCGATTTTCACGAAATTAACCACACATTATTATATACTCAATTCAATACGCTATGCCAAATTTCGTGCATATCGAAAGATATTGAGGGACGTTGGCGCACCATTTACCTTAAATCGGACGAAAATATATATGGGAGCTATATATAAATCTGAACCGATTTTCACGAAACTTAACACACATCATTGCAGACTCAATTCAATACTCTGTGCCAAATTTCGTGCAAGTCGAAAGATATGTAAGGACTTTGGTGCACCATTTACCTTAAATCGGACGAAATTAGATATGAGAGATATATCTAAATTTGAACCGATTTTTCCCAATTTCAATAGGCTTCGTCCTTGGGCCAAATAAATGGGCTGTGCCAAATTTCATCCAAATCGGATGATAAATGTGATCTGTACTTTGTTTACAATTTAACATCAACAGACGGGCGGACGGACAGAAAGTGATTCTATGCATATTCTCAAAAGGAACCATGGGTCTATCTCGTTTCCTTTTGCCTGTTACAAACATATGCACAAAGACATAATACCCTGTACCACTGTGTGGTGAAGGGAATAAAAATACAGATATAAGCAGAATCCACATGACAATTTTGTGCCTAGTTGGTGGCCGATAATAAAATCTCGTTAAATGTAACATCGTGAAATTGGTCCAAAAATGTAGAAAACATTTTTAGATAGATATGGGGACTATTTTAAAATATTAACCTACATTGAATAATTTCTGGGAAAAAGTATACGAAAATTGAAAAGTAATTTAGGAAATGTTCATTTTAGTTCTGTTAATTTTCAGAACACAACATATTTGAATATGTTCGCTAGTCTTCAGACATATAGTTAACACACAAGATTACATCCCCCTCCATTCATTGATGCGCATGATGATGATGATGTCGACGACGACGTTGGTTCGTTCATTCGTTCTTTCTTTCATTCGTTGGTGCATTCATATAAATGCTCGTTTCATTTCAAGACTCATTGAGAGGAAGTTACAACGATGGTTCCTGCCATTGTTTGGCTTAAACTGCTTGGAGTCGTTGTGTCGAGATGGAAAATAATGGTTAATGAAAAGTAAAAGACTAACAGTCAGGTATACCTTTTTTTGGCAGCTAAGGGAGAAGAAAACGGGACAGTGGAAGGTGGTAAGGATGCTCAAAATATTTGGAATAACGACCTTTGAGTATGAAAAGTCATCGTCGTTATTCGTTAATGAAGCACCTGTAACCTGTCAACGTTTTGTCTCTATATTGACAGACACAATGCAATGTCTATGAAATGGAATGTTGTTGTTGGTGTGTGTGTGTTTTATTTTTTGGGATAAGGTATTTTAAAAACAAAACCAAAAATAAAATATTTGTGCAATCAACTGAATTTTTTGTAGAATAGGAAGAAATTAAATGCTTGAACCATGTAAAAGGTAGCTTAAATGAAAATGCGTTTTTAATGGTTTAGTGGATACGATTCCTAATAGAGTTTGTTATGCATTGTTGATTAGTTATATAGATTTAAAGGTTGTAATGGAATTTAATACAATTTTTGAGTAAAATATTATTTTAATTGTTTTCACAAAATATTTATTTATTTATGAATGACAATTTTAATAACATAAAAGGAATCGTCCAGATGTAGCATATTTATACATTGAAACAGTTTTGAAATGCATTGTTTGGTAAAGTCAACAACTCGTGTTTCGAATGTTCTCTTACCTCCTCACTCGTAGCAAAACGCTATCATCGCTATTCATCGGTATCTTTAGTTTTGGAAAGAATACGAAATACGGTTCTTGAGGCATGATGCAAGTATTTTGTGAGTTGGTACGTTACAAAAATCCATAATTGGGGTTTCTAAAATTGTCTGTGATTCTGACGAATTGCTGCGCATTGTCCGTCCGACCCTATGGTGTAAAACTTTAACATTTGACCAAGCTTGACGAGCTTTTTCCGGACCTGGTTCTTCTGGACGTTGCCATTGGAAAGATAGGGCTTTGATTTCAATGCCATAGCCATTTCGAAGTAATCGGGGAGTCGTAATGATGTACGAGAACTCCTGAGCGATGTCCATGCGTTTTTTTTTTTTTTTTTTTGCTAAAATCCTAGCAATTTTGAAACAATCATCGCTGCCGCACGCTTCGTGACTGAAATACTTCGCTCATTTGCTGCAAGACGAGCCTTAATAAAAAATATTTATTTTTGGTTTAACGATGCAGAATTGTTCGACTTCATGTTGTATGAAAAAATGATGTGAATATATCTTTCACACAATGATTGAGAAGCTGTAGAAGTTTCTCTTCTTCGTCAATCAATTTAAAACATACAACCCATTTTCTGTCAACATCATTTTATACCCTACACAAAAATGTTGTCAGGGTAATATAGCTTTGTGTCACGAGTTTGTAACACTGCGAAATTTTGGCCTTAGACCCTCCTTTTAGGCATGTATGTCCGACCATATTTTCGTATGTCCATTATAATAAACACGCTACAGACAACAGTTTTGGACCAAATCGCCACGAAATTTTGCATGTAAGTTAGGTTCGGACCAAAGAAGGCACTATTGTTTTTGGTAATGATACGTTTTAATATAATGAGAAAAAATGGCACAATCACTGTATTCTTGTAGTTGCTTTAGAGGCCACAAATATGACCCGAACACCGTGAAGAAGGAGATCTGACCATGTATATCATACAGCAATTTTCATGATGATCGGTCAATATTTAGAAGGTGAAATTGATCCAGACTTCTGTGTGAAAAAAACAGTATATCCAGGAGGAGTGTTCGACCTATAAATTGATGTCAATTACAGCGATGTATATATTAGGTTGGGGAAAAAGAAATATATTATTTGTATATGAACTATAGGACTTTATTTAACATGCTTCGGAATGTCCGATTTGGGCCAATTATGCACCGTTTTGTTGTATGATTTGTTGCCATTTTAAAGGTAACTTCATAATGCCTCTCTCTCGTAGAAGTCCTGCTCTCTATTTGCAAAAAACTCTAGTAGTCAATTTTCACAATACTCCATAGCTACCAATGTTTTATCATTTAAAAAATTTTGCAATGCAAGTAAAATATGATAATCGCTTGGTGCCAAGTTCCCGAAGTTTCTGGCGAGTCACTGTAGATGTGTGTGGTCTAGCGTTGTCCAGGTGGAACACGGCATCTCTCCTGTTGGCCAATTCTGGCCGTTTCTGGTCAAATGCTATCTTCAAAAAGTCCATTTGTTGACAGTAGAGATCAGAATTTAGCGTTTGGCCATATGGAAGCAACTCATAACAAATAATACGCTTCCAGTCCCACCAGATGCATAGCAGAACCTTTCTGGCCGTTAGTCCTGGTTTGGCCAACGTTTGAGGTGCTTCACCTCTCCTTGACCACTATCTTTTTCGCACAGGGTTATCGTATGTGACCCCTTTCTCATCTCATTCCGTTTGACCAAGGCTTCGCAGATGGAAATTCGATCCATCCTATTTTTTTCTGTTAATTGGTATGGTACCCAAACATCGCGCTTCTTTTTGAATCCAGCTTTGTGTAAATGGTTGAAAACCGTTTAATGGTCGATGTTACGACAGCTAACATGCCTATCAGCTTCAATCATTTCTCCGATTTTATCGAAATTTTCGACGACCGGCCTAATGGAATTCTTTTCCCCCACCCTAATACTCGGATTTAACAGCGGTCTACGTATTCTGAAATTGTTCAGTATTACCATTATCCTGTTAGACGGCGGATAAGTCGCGAGGGTGCTTATGAATTGTACATGAAGTTATGACTAAGTTCCGGTTGTTGTTGATGATGAAATGGGCAGAACAAGTTGTTGTGTTATTATCAACAATGGCCCATGGTTCTGGGTAGCCCCCATATTATGGGAGTAATCCATTATTCAGTATTTCGGAGTTTGGGACACATTTTTCACCGAATTGGCTGTAATTTAATTTTTCAGGTTTATGTGTTGTCAAATCTTCCTTGGTTCACTTCTTTAGGAAATCCTCCATTTAAAGCTTCAATCCAAATTTCGGTATTTTGGGGAGATTGGTCACGTGCTTCACCAAATTAGGTGAAGTTTTTCATTTTGGATTTTCATTAAGTAGAAAAATTCTCTACCAAAAATGATCAATATTGGCCCATGTTTCCGACTAGCCCCAATTTAATGATACATCCATTATTCTGTATTTTCGACCGAATTCGGTCGAATTTGATTCTAATTGGGTGTCAAAACTTCCTACCAAAAACTATCAATGTCAGTTTATATTTTGGTATATACGGTGTAATAAAATTCCGTTTCTTTTCGCATTAATAAATTTT
>NW_026873629.1:0-14776 GCF_032173495.1 Musca vetustissima | reverse complement strand
GGAAATACTATACGATCTAAGGAAATAGTGAGAATCCCGAATGGACAGCACGATACCAGACTCATGCCCATCCTATGGACATCTGCCCAGCTGGAGTAGGAATCCCTCGTTCCAAACTGTTTTTTAATATGGGTAGCTATAACAAAAGATAGCGTTCAAATAGTTGGTCGCATATTCGTCGTCTAAATATAGGTCCTTTCAGATTTCTACAAAATTTTAATTTATTTCTCTAGTATGTGGCGTGAAACAAATATCCTAACGAAAAAAAAGACTTATGGCTTTGATTCGCTTCTCTGTGAAAATCCTAAAATATTTTACCGGATCATGTTCAGTTGGTTGCTGGTACATGAACTTGTTACTAATATCGGTTGGTTGATGCTACACAATTTCACTTTACATTGACCAAGACACGCAACGGCATTGTTTGCACGAGCATGTACAGAAGGCATTCGGCTGTTGGATGAAAAATAAGATACAAAACAGCTTCCGAATTCCGAATAGAATAAAAATAAAGAAGAACACACTACTGTGAGTTTGTGTGTGTGACAGACAAAAGGGACATCATTACATTGGACAGCGGACATGGTCGAACAATTACAACCATGACGACACCGACAACACGGAAGAGTGTAGGATAGAGGGAAAGCGGAACGGTGGACAACACGTTTTTACTGTGCTACGCAAATGCACTATGCGAAAAGTGTAAAGTGTTTATAGCCGGTTTCGGATTGGTCCTGTGCGGTGCTGTCTCTTGATGTCTCCATGTACTACATGAATATATGGCTCAAATAGCCATTGTTTGTACGTTTGTGTGTTGCAGAAAAAATTAACTGTTTTGTCGGGTGGTTTGGCACGTTTTTTGGACCTATACTTTGCAATTTTTTGTTTGCTGCTGTTGAATTTTCCTCTTTTTGGTAGCGGCTTTTATTTATTGGCTTGTTTTATTTGTTACCGCTTTTGGCTGTTGAACTATATAAAATAATACCAAAATAGAAACAGAATCAGTCTTTTGTAACATGTGTTGTTTTTTGGTCTGTTGTTGTTTTTGGAATTTTATTGTTGTTGCTCTGTTGTCCTGGACATGTCACAGGTTTCAGCACTTTTGTGTAATATGGACCAAGTGTTCACTGGATATGGTAATTTACATGCGTCCATTGCAACATGAACAGCTAGCCGAGCCGAGACAGCCAGCCTGCCTGCTAGCTATGGCTTTAAAGTCAAGGCTTTTTTGTTGTTTGGTCTATTTTGCAAAACAGATTTTTTTGGGTTTTATTTTGCAGTTCAGACAATTTTTGGCAATTTGGTGGCTTATATGTTGACATTACCAAGTGCATTACCACATTTGTATAATCGGATTCATGTTTTACTCTATGTATGGCAGGCCGGTCGTTCGGTCAGCTTGGGACAATACCAAAATCACGCAATTTATTATTGTTTAATAAATCATCGCATAAGGCAAGGTGATTATCTGGTCACCTTAACTATTCGGACATCAATAATGATCGATGTGGACACACAAATTTTTGGTGGGAAACACGCATTAGAGTTGAGCGCGCTTGTAAGGAAACAGGTTAACAGGGTTGTTACATATTTTGTAAAATTAGGTAACTTTTTATGTATTGGGATTTAAATATTTCATTTTTGTCTGTGATATAAAATGTTTATTATAACAATAATGGAACGTGGTATATTTTGGTTTCGTTCCTGTTTGAATTTTATTCTGTACATCGTCGTCTTGTAAAAGATGTGCTTCTGTGTGTCCGTCCAGTTTGTTTAGCTCAGAGGGGCTCCGCCGAAGGGAGTCAGTACGCCGAATGCGTGGAGCAGTGGACCGGAGGGTAGGGGTGTACGAGTAGCCGTGTGCCGTGAAAGTAAAAGAATTAAGAGAAAAACACAATAGTTTTCTTAGTAATATTCAATGGTTTATTAGTACGTTGGTTGTTGGTAACAATATTACCTTTGGCAACGATATGCCTGTGCGCAACAATATGCGTGCTGTCTGTCCGAATGACAGATTGATACTCCTGATGCTAGAAGGAGGCGGCAAAACAAGTGACAATTGATTATTCGTTAAAACGTCAAAAGCGCAAACTCAAGGTTGCAATAAACCGTAGTGCGTACATTTTAACGAATAATTGAAGACCACAACAGGGGTCAATAGAAAGTATTATTTTTATACAAATCTAAATTAAACATTCCGGCCCCCTTGAAACATCAAGGTATGTTTCTAAATAATACAAGTAAGTAAGTAATAGGTACGACAGGAGTATAGTGCAGTGTGAGCATTTCAACAAAATGTATGGAGTGGAAAAGCAAATGAATCGGCAGTAACAGATTCGTTATCCAACTCCGCTACAACGATAACACGAATTATAAGGCCGCAGATGAATCTGCAGTTACAGATTCGGACCTTTAGGAATCAATATTTGCGAAATCATTTATTATAAGCCGCAGATGAACCTGCAGTTACAGATTCGGGCTTCAATCAAGTTTTTATTAATGTACGACATTTTATAGTAGGAAGAGGCAAATGAATCTGCAGTTACAGATTCTGACTTCAGCGAGCTACTATTCACCCGAAACGATAGTCGAGGGCTGAGCGAAATGAGATTTCTTTGAATTTGTCGCGAGACCGATTTTTTCTGAAGGTCGCTTTGCAACATTTTCCAATAAATTTGTATTAATATATTTGATTAAATTCTTCTTCGACATTTTATACAACGATTTTGAAGAAATAAAATCCAATTTTTGATTTTGTACATCAACCAATTTGGAGGATATATGTTTCGAAGGACGAAAAACTGGGGCTGATGCTGACAACGATTTTGTCGAGCTTGACGAAGCCGCTGGAGGTACAACCGAAATCGAATTATTCGGTTTCGTAGACTCGCGATGTAATAAAGTGTGGTGACGTTGACCACATTTCGAACAATTAGTCTTACTAGTACAATTTACTAGTTTATGCCCCTTTACTAAACAATTTATACACCGATCTTGGCGCTTTACGTATGCAAATCTATTTGCGGGGGATAATTCTTTGAATTTTTGACAAATATGTAGGTTATGGGGTTTCTTGCGAAATAGAGAACAAGATTTTCGAATTGAAGGTGGAGACGACTGTTTTGAAACAGACTTCCTAGTTGCATTTGATTTAGATTTATCCACAGTAATGGATGTATCCACGAAATTTTCTAAACACACGAGCGTGTTTATCCTTTCTGAAAGAAAGGTATCTAAATCTTTCCACGATGAAAGGGCAGATTTATTTTTAACACTTCCTTCCCATAAAGCCAGAGTAATTCTAGGCAATCTTTGTTGACAAATGAACACGAGAATTGGATCCCATTGATCCGTTGGTACATTGTATGTCAACATGGAAGATTTGCAGCTATTGATGCCGCGTCGAATCTCTTTCAAACCAGAGATAGTTTCTTTATCGAGAATCGGAAGATTGAACAACGACGACAACTGGCGATTTACAAAAACCCGAGTATTTTCGAATTCGCTGTGGAGTGCTTTCCAAGCTAGAGAGAAACCACGATTGGTTAGAGGAAATTGCGAAACTATTTCCCTAGCTTCTCCAGTTGTCTTATGCAACAAATAGAACATACGTTCCACATCGGTCAACCTAGTATTCTTTATAAAAATGGCGCAAAACAAATCCCGAAAGGATGGCCAAGCAGATAAATCCCCATCGAAAACATCAATATCTAATGGGAGCAATTGCATATTGTGAACGATATCACAAGAGGACGAAATTTTGGAAGTGAATGCCATATTTGAACGAAAAATACTAAATTTCCAAAAAATGCAAAAATAAATAAAACAACGAGTTTATTTTAATTTATAGGTTGTGCCGATATGACGGGCTGTAGGGTGTACAAATTTGAAACCTTTAAAAAGTTACAACAACAATAAAATACACGATCGTATTTTCATTAAATATTTATTCTGCTACACCCTATGACAAACTAATGTACCGAACCAAAGTTGCCGACCAAGGTAGTGTAGCTACTCAACCTAAACGGACACGATAGAAAAAGGAATAAATAAAAAGTATTCCTCACAAGTGATTAACCAACGTAAGCAGGTACTCGACATATGCGGACATAACAGAAAGAAGAATAACAAAAATATTCTTCTTTCGTTTGTTATGTTAGTTCACTGATCTAACAAAGCACAAACAACAAGTGCAGATCAGAGAACAACAACAAAGCTAGCAGTGATGTAGGTGGACGGTCAAACAGTGTTGTTGTTGATAGCGACAAACAACAAGAAATCGTTCTGTTGTTACAGCGAGAAAAGGAATAAATGTAACAACAACAATATGCAATATTATTGATGGCAAACAAAACAAACGAACTAATATTGCAGTTTTTGTTTTATGTAGTAAAACAAATGAGAAAATTAACTCTTTAACAACAATGTTTGAAGGGAGAATTAACGAAACAAAATGTTATGTGTTTGTTGTTTAAGAAACCAAACAAAAGTATAACAACGAATTTGTCGACAATAGAATTTTCGATGTTTGTTTTGATTATGATGCTGCCGAATGCAAGCATCCAATTAGAAGCCACGATTGGCGCGAAAAACAAGAAGGGGGTGTTTTATGACGTTGCAAAGCGACCTTTGAACAGAACCGATTGTTTTGTTATGGTCGCGACAATTTACTTTCGCGGGCTCACAAACACTGCACTATACGTACCTTGTAATTTAATGTAATGGACTGTATGTTGTTGGATTCCAAGTAGTGGCCAATTGGGCTGGTGAATCCGGTTCGATTGGACCAAATGTTTAGCTCAGAGGGGCTCCGCCGAAGGGAGTCAGTACGCCGAATGCGTGGAGCAGTGGACCGGAGGGTAGGGGTGTACGAGTAGCCGTGTGCCGTGAAAGTAAAAGAATTAAGAGAAAAACACAATAGTTTTCTTAGTAATATTCAATGGTTTATTAGTACGTTGGTTGTTGGTAACAATATTACCTTTGGCAACGATATGCCTGTGCGCAACAATATGCGTGCTGTCTGTCCGAATGACAGATTGATACTCCTGATGCTAGAAGGAGGCGGCAAAACAAGTGACAATTGATTATTCGTTAAAACGTCAAAAGCGCAAACTCAAGGTTGCAATAAACCGTAGTGCGTACATTTTAACGAATAATTGAAGACCACAACAGGGGTCAATAGAAAGTATTATTTTTATACAAATCTAAATTAAACACAGTTTAACAATCACATTAATCATTTTTTTTTTAGTTTTCTTAAATTTTATTTAGATTTTGTTTTAATTTCCACAAAATTATTCTTGACACTATTCTATTAAATTGCTAACTCAAAACAAGTAAAATTAAAACTACCAAACTTCCAATAATGCAAACACTAAGATTGCAAAATTTGGAAAAAATAATATTTTTCTAGATCATCTTATAAATTAACCTTGGTCAAGAATACATATTTAGTACTTTATAAGGTCGGAAATTATGATAATGACGAGGGGTAGGATAACTTCTTTCAGCTGATGCTGGTGTTACCGGTATAGTTATTAAGATTTGTAACAATAGATTTTCGTCATATACAAACATGGGACAAATAAAGTAGTTCTATAAAAATATTCGGAGTTCGAACTCCTCACATTTGTCCTGTACTTTTGCGCGCAAACCCTTTTAGCACTGAAACTTCTACTTCTTAGAAATAAATCCGAATTAAATCTTACCATTTTCCCCTATTTCTTTCAAAGATTCTACTATCACTTCTATAGATTCGTTAAATATTTGTACGCAATCATGCTGCTCAATCCATCGTGTTTCACAATATGAATGTAGTCGTATGAAAGATTTATTTGCTTCTCCAATTATTCTTCATTAAAATGACCAAATTTCGAAAATTGTTCTTCGAATTTCTTGAATTTTTGAAGCTGCATTTGAATTTAATTTTAAAATGTGAACAGAACAATGAATGTAGATGTTAAATTGTAATTTGTCGCATTTATGATCCGATTTAAATGAAATTTGTCACAAGTCTCTTATTTGGCCCAAGGACGAACCCTATTGAAATTGGGAAAATCGGTTCAGATTTATATATAGCTTCCATATATATTTTCGTCCGATTTAAGGTAAATGGGGCACCAAAGTACCTCTATATCTTTCGATTTGCACGAAATTTGGCATAGAGTACTGAATTAGGTCCAGAATGATTTGTGCTAAGTTTCCTGAAAATCGGTTCAGATTTAGATATAGCTCCTATATGTATTTTCGTCCGATTTAATATAAATTGTGCACTAAAGAGCCAAAGATGGGACGACTCGCACACAATTTTGTACTGAAGATACTATAATGTTTCGTGCGTCAAGTTTTGTTGAAATTGGTTCAGATTTACATATAGCTCCTATATATACTTTCGTCCGATTTTAAGTAAATGGTGTACTAAAGACCCATTGCTAGGCCGATTGGCAAAACGTACTGAAATTAATATAAATTAAATTAATATAAATTTCATTGAAATCGGTTCAGATTTAGACATAGCATAGCTTCCATATATATTTTCGACCTATTCATGTTGATTGTAAGCCAAATAATCAATGGGTGCCGGATTCATATTACATTTTAAACAGTGAAGCATACCAAATAGCGTGCGTAAAGTTTGCTTAAAATCTATGTAATAGGTTGCAGAATGGCATGTGTAAGGGTTGATGTTAGTAATACTTATAGATAAAGATCGCATTTTTAAGTTCGTTCAATTGTATGACAATGTTCCTTCGAAAAGACGACATCTGTAAAGATACATATGTAGAATATCCCCAAAGTGGTGAAGGGTATCATCATTATTTCTTTACTGGTTTAATAGTGAACTAGGTCGTTCACCTCGTTCAGTTGCTTATATCATTCAAATGGATACTCAGTTCAATTGGTATGGCAACGTATTCCAATAAAGTTCTGGCCGTTCAACCAACCGTAAAGAATGATTAGCTTTCACAATCATTCGAAGTACTTTCCTATATATTTTCTCCACTTTGTTAATGGGTGGGGATCGATGGTATAACTCCGTTATTTTTGGCAGCACACTTGTTTTGCGCTGCAGTTGTTGCTCCGGACACCATTGCCAATTTTCCGAGGTTTCCAGCTCCACGGTTATCTATGGGTGTGCTTTGTTTTTAAATGTCGCTTCATATTATTCACTGATCCTCCAGCTATACGTAAAACACTACTGCAGTATTTGATATTTTAAGCACCGCATATTTCACGTTCCTTCATTCAGATGAAGGTGTTGAAGAAAATACAATGTCGTTCAGTGAGCAACGTCGTTCTGAGTCCGACTGAGTTTGGTATCGTTCAGTGAACGACAATAATAAAAACTGAACTATGTCGTTCACTCGTTCAGTGGACTGACTCGTTCAGTTGAGCTAGGTCGTTCACGAACGACACAAGACTAGTCGAAAATGATTTTTATGTTAATCCTTCTGATTCCACGTAGCAAAGTAAACACTTTTCATTTCTTTAACAATATACTTCTGGATGTATTCTCCAATTAGTTCTATTAACTAGTTCTGTATTCTGGGACTCAGGTATATTGAACTCTTGGGAATACTCTCCAAACATTTTTTAAGTTTGTGTCTAACGATAGTATTCAGTAGGCTGTACTTCCCTCAAGGCGATGTCTTCCCATTCACAGAATAAATTTGTCCCAATAGCCACTTTAACTTTACACTTTAGTTATTTCAATGTATCTGCAACTTGTTTGTCCGTAGCATGTTCTATACGTTTTGAAACATTTTTCATTCTCGATATAAAGTCCTGAGTCCTCATCATCGCATCTTTGTGATATTCCTTTGTTTCGTGAGCGATGAAACATTCAATAGTATCTTTCCAATTTGTAAGAGGGTGCGACAGAAGTAATTTCTGAAATTGGTTGTTGCTCTTTCCGCACCCTCCTTTATTAGAAAATAAGATGCCGACTTTACAAAAAATCAACTTTTGCTAAATCTGAATAGGCAATACAAGAAACTAGAGGAGTCTGGCCGTGTATAATTAAAATGAAAAACAACTCAATTCAAACACTTTTGCAAGTATAAGAAAAATTTAAAATATAAAGCGATTTTAAATATTTTGTCTAGGATCTATGCTCTTCTTTACACTTTTATTGTGGTTTGGCATATTCTCCACCAATTTTATTACGATTTCATCTAAAATTTTATTATATTTTTCTTGTCTATGTAGAAATTAGGAGAATTGTAGTTGAAGTAAAATGTGTTTGTTGCAAAACAAAACATATTTTAAAATTCCACCGAATTCGGTTGAGAAGCGCGCTCAAGATCCCGTCGACTTAATATAGCTCATCTTCGACCTGCCTGCAGACAAGAGAGATTTGATATTTTGCATTCTCATTGAGTAGAAAATGTCTTTACCAAAACTTTTTAATATTATTCTAAGTTTCCGGGTACCCTACATATAAGGGTACGCCTATTAATAGTTGTGTTGGGGGTTTGGGTAAGAAAATTTGGTAGCCAATAAAAACCCATTGTGTCAAATTACAGCAAATTCGATAGAAAAACCCCAAAATACTGAACCTTTAGGGGTACCGTTATATGGAGGCTTTGACTAAACGTGGACCGATATATCCCATTATCGAACTTGACCTGCCTGCAGACAAAAGACAACTCTATGCAAAATTTTGGTGATCTATCTCAAATCGTTTAGATGATAGAGTAATAACAACAAATAGACGGACATTCCTAAATCGTCATACACATATCCGTCTGTACGTCTGGTACCGTTCTATGGAAGCTATTCCAAACCCTTAAATGATATTGATAATTTATGATAGGAATATTTGACAACCCATGCGAATTTGAAAAATGGAATTATTCGGTTGCAATCAAGGCATATTTAATAAGGTGTAAGTGACAATCATATGGTTTCAAATTTTTTTCTTTATTGTTTGTAAAGCAAATTGTCAAAAACATTTTCAATATTAAATTTCGATTTCAAAAATGGTCTTCAAATTTAGTCTTTTTTTATAATAATCAGTAAGGAAAGTAGTAAAGTCGGACGGGTCCGACTATATGATACCCTTCACCACTGTGGGTGGTGAATCCTAACAGACGTCGAATTTTTGAAGGACCATTAACATGAAAATGGATCCATAAACATGTAATTCTGCAACTTATACTATATTTTTCATTGGGTCAGATACAGGGCTGCTTCAAGCTAGTTATATATCTACTTCAGTACACTGTGTTATATATCTACTTCAGTACGCTGTGCCAAATTTTTTGTCAATCAGCCTACCTTGGGGTCTTTGGTGAACCATTTCTATATCGGACAAAACTATATATGGGAGCTATATCTAAATCTGGACCGATTTTCAGGAAACTTAACACACATCATTCTAGACCTAATTCATTACGCTATGCCAAATTTCGTGCAAATCGAAAGATATATAGGGTCTTCGGTACACCATTTACATAAAATCGGACGAAAATATATATGGGAGCTATATCTAAATCTGGACCGATTTTCAGGAAACTTAACACACATCATTCTAGACCTAATTCAGTACGCTGTGCCAAATGTCGTGCAAATCGAAAGATATATAGGGACTTTGGTACACTATTTACATAAAATCGGGCGAAACTATATATGGGAGATATATCTAAATCTGAACCGATTTTTCCCAATTTCAATAGGGTTCGTCCTTGGGCCAATTAAGTGACTTGTGCCAAATTTCATCCAAATCGGATCATAAATGCGACCTGTACTTTGTTAACAAAAATACATGGACGGACGGACATGCGTACATCGACTCAGAAAGTGATTCTATGCATATTCTCAAAACGATTATTTTTGCCTGTTACAGACATATGCACAAAGACAGTGTGATGAAGGGTATAAAAATTCAAGAAAACTACATTCATAGAGGCGGACGGAAAGGAAACCTAGTTATAACCCCGTTCACCGATTGATCCACATATTTTATGTTATGTGTGGAAATCTGTCCAGAAATCCCAGCTACTCATAAAACCGAGGAGATTATTTTAGGCTATATTGGAATCGGTCCCTTGGTGCTTGTCACAACTCTCAGCGGAGGTTGAATACGCCTATGGAAAGATTTTATACGGCCAACACAATTTTATTTTTCACTGACCTAAAACCGCCAATAACCCAAGAATACACAAATTCATTAATTATTATTCAAAGAATAGTCCTTGACAAAAATAAATTAATAATTGTTTTTGATTATTTTTGTTTAAAACTTATTGTCAGCGTGACAATTTAATTTCTATAACAACAATGTTGTTTTTGTAAAATATTTGTTGTTTTATCTGATGCATACACCTTATTAAATACACCTTGGTTGCAGTGTTTATTTCGATAACATAACCTCCATACTATGGTGAAGGGTATAAAATGACTCGTTTTATTTTCGGGATATTGAAGTTTTCCAAATTGAGTGTCTGCAATATGTAATAACACAGTCCTTATATAAATGCTTCGATCGAATTTTCTTATGGATGAACTCACGGAACATATCAGCTCACCCAATGTAACACTTCGAGGATGAAAGAAGGACCAATATAAGCCCGGGCGTCAATCACCCTCCTACGTTATCCCCTACAAAAATACAAATTTTGATATAATTTGGCATCTGCTGCAACATGCTGGACGAATTTCAGAAAATCATAGAAAAGCCTACTTTATGATTACCTTTCTGTGCAAAAATCCAAAACTATTCGAATTAAAACAATGTTAATAGTTGCATGTATCCATGCCACTTTATTAGTTTCCTTACATCAAGTAAAAAAAAATTAATTCTTTTATTCAAAAGTTTTTTTACATTGCACCCCAGTCCAATGACCTATGCAAATACGAACAATATCAACAAAATGTTAAATTCCAATTCAATTCTGTCAGTCAGCCAATTGTCCATATCTCTCAGCGTTTCCTTGTTTTGTTTATATGAATTATTCACAAAAATCAATGGGCATTGTTGTTATTGGTTTTCCATATTTTCTTCCTTTCCGTGTTGATGCAGTTGTTGTTGTTGTTGCTGTTCATGTTGCGTTTGTTGGTTGGTCGGTTGGTTGACTGGCTGGCTGGCTAACAAGACACATTGATCAGAAACGAATAACCGAAAACAAACGAAGGCTATGAAAGAACCTATTTGTCCAAATCAGGCTTACGGCTAAATAGACAACAAATTTCGTTTTACCAATCGCACAGCAGGTAGAAATGTTATCCTGGTCAGAACAAATACAAATACAACAAAATGCAAAAAATTGGAAAAAAAATCTAAACCACGAGACTAAAATAGTAACAGCAAACAACTACAAACCAAACAACAACAACAAAAATATGAACGCACTGCATAAAACATGAAAGATGAGTTTGTTGTGTTCAATAAATTTTACAAAATGCCAGGCAATACAAGTAACAGCTCCAACAACAAGAACAACAGCTAACACACAAAACTGATAGTTTCCGAAACTGGTTGAAAGCTGCCAATAAGTATTCCTATTAACTTGTATTGAAAATAAATTATGGTCTTATAGTTGCTAGAAATGTTAGCATGCGGACATTTGCCGGACTGGGACACAACTGGAACAGGCCAAACAAAAAAAAAAAAAAAGAAGAACCCCACAGACGTCATAAGAATGCGGGTGTTGCCTGGTGATAGTTGTATAGAAATTTATTAAAACTAAATTCATGACAAATATTGACATTCAATTGTGTGGAAGATATTCTATAAAAATCCATGTTTCTTGTTCCAAATGTCCTTAGAAAACTATTTATATACCCTACACCATAATATGGGGGGTGTATTAAGTTCGTTTTTCCGTTTGTAACTTAAGCGGACTATGTCGGTCCACGTTTAGGCATAGCCCCCATATAAGTGTATGGCTGGTATTTTGGGGTTCACTTTTTCGGATAGTCCTAATATACCGGTAACCCCAATTTTTCGACATTTTCGGGTTTTTGAGCGCCTTTTAAACCAAATTCGCTGTGACTTAGAACTTTCCGTTCTTATTGTAAACTGAAAATCTTCTCTAAACCTCTTAACGAATTGAGGTAGATCGCCACAATTTCGCATAGAGTTGTCTATTGTCTGCAGTCAGGTCAAGTTCGAAGGCGGACTATGTCGGACCACGTTTAGGCATAGCCCCCATACAAGGGTATGGGGGTATTTTGGGGTTCACTTTTTCGGATAGTCCTCATATACATGTAACCCCAATTTTTCGACATTTTCGGGGTTTTGAGCGCTTTTTTAACCAAATTCGCTGAGACTTAGAACTTTCGATTCTTATTGTAAACTAAAAATCTCCTCTAAAAATTATAAATATAGGCCCCATACAACGGTACCCCAGAATTTTCGTATTTTGTGGGTTTCAAGCGCGTTTTTCAACCGAATTTCCGCATTTTATTGGAATAGGCCCATAGATCTTCTGGAGAATTTTTCTCTCAAACACTCCAAGAAATGCCTCATCTGCTTGCGCAAGTACCCATGCTTCAGATCCATACAACAGAACGGATAATATCAGCGTCTTGTAGAGTGTGAGTTTGGTCTGGCGAGGGGTGGCCTTGCCTTTGAGTTGCTTACTAAGAACATAGTAGCATCTGTTGGCCAACACTATTCTCCTCCGGATTTCAAAGCTGATGTTATTAGTTTTGTTTATGGCGGTACCGAGATATATAAAATCGTTCACCACCTAGAAGCTGTAGTTTTCAAGTTCCACAGCTGGTCCGAATCTACTGGACGTCTTGCGCGTTGGTCTACCCGCCATTTGCTGCCAGTCCTACTTTGGCAGACTCCTTCTCAATTTGTTCAAATGTGGCTGTTACCACCAGCAATGTTCGACCCATTATGTCGATGTCGTCGGCGTAGGCAAGTAACGTGTGCTGTTTGGTGTACAGAGTGTCATTTCTGTTCACATTTACATCTCGTATGACCTTTTCCAGCAGGATGTTAAAAAGGTCAAACTGTCACCTTATCTGAATCCTCGTTGGTATTGAAGGGCTCCGAGGGGTCCTTTCCGTATTAATTTTGCAGAAATACCAAAAGCAGACATGTCTATAACACCTCTGAACGGATAGGGCTGTCGAATGGACCTTTATAGTCGACGAATACGTGGAATATGTCGATGTGTTTTAGTGGGTTCTTTCGAGGATCTGGCGCAGAGTGAAAATCTGGCCAATAATGGATTTGCCAGGTCTGAAGACGCATTGGTATAGTCCAATAATGTCATTGACCATTGGTTTCAGTCGTTCACACAGCACGCTGGATAGCATTTTATATACGATGGGAAGGAGACTTATTTCTCTATAGTTGGCACATATCGTCTTGTCTCCTTTTTTGTGCACGGGACATAGGATGCTGAGGTTCCAATCATTAGGCATGCATTCCTCTAGCCAAATTGTACTAATCAGTTAGTGCATGCTCCTGACCAGCATCTGACCACCAGTCTTGAATAGTTCGGCTAGTAATCCATCGGCACTGGCTGTTTTATTATTTTTCAATCGATTCAATTGCTAATCTTACCTCATCTTGGCTATATTCTATACACTCTATATCGTCATCTTTTATTGGTTCTGGGGTATCTTCTTCATTGCCACTATTTGATACCATAAGTTTTTCAAAATGCTCCTTCCAGATCCTCGAAACGTTGTCTGTATCACTCACCAGATATCCATATTTTTCTCTACAGGAGGATATGCCTGCGCCAATGCCTTCGGTTTAGTGTTTTACTCGTTGGTAAAATTTCCGGACTTCATTCTAACTCCTGTACATCTCCATTTGCTCACGCTCACGTTTTTCTTGTTCTTTCTTCTTTTTCTGAAAATACGTTTCTTCTCTCTCCTTTTCTCCCGATAATTCTCCATCGCATTACGTGTTGCTACTGTCTGCAGGGTTGTCCTATACGCTGCGTTTTTGACATCAGTAGCATTACGACACACCTGATCGTACCATGGGTTTCTTGATGGTGGTTTTTAGTACTCAAGTGTTGCTTTTGCTTCAGTTTTTAGGGAGGTGGCAATTCTTTGCCATTGTGCTTTCATACTATTATCGGGACAAAAAGTGCTTTCGTCAAGCAAGTGGGTATGTTGAGCGAAGTAGGCCTCTGTTACCTGTTGTGTTTGCAGGTTTTCGACGTCGAGTTTCCGTGTTACACTAGATCGCACCTTTGCGAACCTTGGCTGCCACAAGGTAAAAGTCCGAATCTGTATTCGCTCCTCGTATCGACCTAGTTTTCAGCAAAATTTTGACAATATCGTGGGGGAGGTATTTTTGAACTTTGATGGATCGGTTCTAAAATCGATGCTTAAAAATTATAACTTGTAGATATATTATGTTCTCTTCTAAACTCTTTTCATTCTTTGTCCTTTCTAATCCACCACCTCTGTTATAATACATATAAAAATTCATGTCATTCAACAAATACCGCACATGATCGAATGCGACTTACATATTATTGATATAGTTGTGCTTTTTTTGTGAATTATTACCTGCATGCCATTTGCGCCATGTGATCAACTTGTTCGATCGACAGTTGTGCGCATGTGCAGCAGCATGTGCTTGTAAGCAAACAAACACATATACATATGAATTCCAATCATATATTACGCATATACGTATCAACTACAAGCAAAGCTCAATTCATTCAACAAAAAGAGTTTCTTATTTTTTCGTTCAACATATTCCAAGTGACGGAACGGATAATATCAGCGTATTGTAGAGTGTGAGTTTAGTCTGGCAGAGGATGGCCTTCCCTTGAGTTGCTTGCTCACAATG
>NW_026873628.1:0-14978 GCF_032173495.1 Musca vetustissima | reverse complement strand
ATGGTGGTCATAACAAAATTGAGCATAAGTGTGGTTGAGCGTAACTGAGAAATCATCATTAAAAACTACTGACGAAAAAGAGAATGCATGTCTAACCATCGACACTCAGTTACGGTAGCGTGTATGGCCGAGCATGCCTGCTCTAAATGATAAAGATTTATATCTGTCGGGAGCCTTTCTGCAGATAATAAAACTTTGTCAATATTTTTATAGACATAAGACCTTCACTGTGTTTTTATAATAGTCTTTTTTGGAATAGTCTAGAATATATTTTAGATATTCTTTGGGAGCCTTTCTATAGTTAATAGACATATTTTCTATAGACATTTGAAGTTCACAGGTGTTTCCTACAGGTATTAAAATTTATGTTATTCTATTGATAGGCTTCTTAAATGTTTCCTATGTATAACACCAGTTTTGTAGTCTCCTATGTTAATAAATCCTGTTGAAGATCTTTTTGAAGGTCGTTTTTCGAATCACGACTAAAAATTGAAAATCTTTTAAGCTCCCTTGGCGGTAAAATTCCTTAATAAAATTATTTATGGGCTGCTTAATGATTTTATATGTTGAATGATTTCTGGAAATAACCTCAAGATAGAAGTCCTTCAGAAGGTACCTTATGCAAATAACTACTTTTGAAAATGTCCTACATATGATAGACCTTCTGATGCTCCATAAAAAAGTAAAGGTTTCAGAATTTTCTTGGTCGTTTTTTCGAATTATTCCTAATTATTAATAGACTTCACAAAAATTAATTTGAAATTTCCCGTCTGACAAAAATTTTAAACCCAAATTCCATCACTATTATAACCTCTTCAGAAGGGATCTCTAGTGTCAGAAGGGATCTCTGGAGATCTTCGGTAAGTCGACTATCTATACATTACACCTTCAGAACGTCTGGGTAGTTGATAGACTTTCAGAAGGTCGACTACTTCTACGAGACCTGCTCTCTATTAATTGAAGAGCTTCATACGTTCGACTATCTTTTTTACTATTTCTTGAACTCTTTTTAGTAGATCATCTGTAATTCGACTAGAGACCTTGAGAATGTCTGGATAGTCAATAGACCATCAGAAGAATTTCGATGTTTGCTACGAGACTTTCTTTCTATTTGTTAAGAGCTTCATTAAATCGACTATTTCTTTAAAATTTCTAAGAGAGTTTTATGAGATCTTCGGTGAGTCGACTATCTATACAAGAGACCTTGAGAATGTCTAGATAGTCGATAGTCTGTTATGGAAAAGTAAATTCTGAACATCTGGTATAATAAGCAGAGATTTTATGAAGTTTAATGACATGCCGAAGATCTTCTAAGATTTACTCTTGCTCTCTTCGTTGATAGCGCAGCTTCTTTAGCTGATTCTAAATTTAATATTGAACTTAATTTCTAGTAAGGCTCAGAGTTAGTCCCTTATTCTCGTATCAATTAAATTCTATCAAGACCCACCTCAGATATTTTCTCCAACATTTCAGAATTGTTTTTCTATGCCATTAAAGATTTTCAAAATTTCTCTCTGACTCACTTTTGCGAAGTTTTTGAAATCCAAATTCGTTGATTATTATTTTTTTCAATTCCCTGCCTCTGGGCTGTCGAATTGAAATACCATTTCAAATTCAGTTTTTATTGCTTCTGTTGATTTATTTCGTGTATTGGCAAATTATTTTTTGGTAAATACCTTTACAACAAACACAAGAAAAATTCCAAGTCATCACCGTCATCATAATGATGATGTTGCTCATTGTATGGCAAACACACACACACACATATCCTTTCATCATACATTGTTTCAATTTTGATTGCCAGCTATGTGCCTTTGCAACATATTTAAAATGAGTGTGCAACAGGTATGCCATCGTATGTGTGTGTGCGTTTGCGTTTACGTCAACCAGCACACATATCAGCACCAATATTACACATCAATCTCATATTGATGGAAGTCGAAGAGGCTGACGAGAAATAAAAACCACAAAATAATGCAAAATAATTACTTTTTTCTTCTTCTTAGACCCCCTCCCCTCCCAAAAAAACTCATTTTGTTGCGTCCAATGAATTTTGAATTCTTGGATTTTTCTGTTCGTTTTCGTTCGAAATATAATCATTTGATGAGTTTTGTTTTCTTTTAGTTGTTGTTGTTTTTAATTTATTTTTTGGAATCAGAGGATGGGGTTACCTTTTTGTATCATCATTATTTTTTTATCTTTTATCTCTTGAAGGCGCTTACAATTATATGTCGGGTAAAAATGTGGTCTTGATTGATTTGGGAGAGAGTGGGGAAAGGGGTAGGGGGCTGAAATAATTGAAATTGATTTGAACTGAATTCGAAGGAAAAAACACGAGTAAGAAAGGGGTTAAGTACTGACAAGGCAGGGTTTGAAATGGATCGAAAAACATGTACTTCTACGCATGGAAGTCACTCTAAAGGATCACAAAAAGAAGACCTATGAAGGACTCATTACCTACTGCAGTTGACATGTCATAAGTCAAATAGAATGAGGAATATTTTTGAAGACTGGTTTGCACCACCCCCCCCCCACCCCCCCATTAACATTACTAAGATTATCCAAGCGTTTTGACACCCGGAACAGGGTCCGTAATTTTTTTAACCGGTTTTAAGATAATAAACACGATTTTTGTACCGGTTTATATCGATTGATCTAGCGAAGGCCCCTTTTGACAGAAAACTTTCTGATTATATTCAATGTATGGAGTGGCCTTTCAAATGCTTCCTTAAGTCATGTTGAAGTTTTTCTGAAGGCAGAAGTTCTTAGGTCTCTACACGACAACATACGTTTAAGTTTTTATACCCTCCGCCTTATGACATATGGGTGTATATAAGCCAAGAATGTGCCTCATCGAAGTATTGGGTTTAGACCCCGTGTTTCTATAGACCAAATCTGTTTCAGTCGATTACCTAGAATGTCGAAGAATATTGAAGAACTTTCAGTTATTATACAACTTCAGTATGTCGAATAGATACAGGACACCTTCTGTAGAGGCTTTGTAGGAGACTTTCTGTAGGAGACTTTCTGTCTTTTTATTGCAGAGCTTTATAAATTCGACTATTTTTTTAATATTTCTAAGAGACTGTTAGGAGATCTTCGGTAAAACCAATATCTATACAAGAGGCCCTGATAACGTCTGTATAGTCGACAGACCTTCAGAAGGTCGACTTCTTCTAAGGGACTTTCTCTCTATTTATTGAAGAGCTTCATAAGTTCGACTATTTTTCAAGAATACTTTAAGTTGACAGGAGATCTTCTGAATATCACCTTCTGTAGAGGCATTCAGAATGTATGGATAGTAGTTAAATCATCGGAAGGTCGACTATTTCTACGAGACCTTCTGTATATCTATGAGCTTCATAAGTTCGACTATTTTTTCCAGGAGACTTTTAGGAGATCTTCGGTAAGTCGACTATCAATAAAAGAGACCTTGAGAATGTTTGAATAGTCGATAGACCTTCAGAAGGTCGACCTTGGTTAGAGTCCTTCTGTATATTTATTGAAAAGCTTCATAAGTTTTTTTACTATTTCTAGGTTACCAGGTAAGTCGACTATCTATAAAAGAGACCTTGAGATGTCTGGATAGTCGCTAGATGTGCAGAAGGAGACTTTAATGAGATCTTCTGTAAGTTGACAGGAGATCTTCAGTCTGTTTATTGAAGAGCTTCAAAAGTTCCACAATTTTTTTTACTGTTTCTAGTAGACTTTCAGGAGATCTTCTGTAAGTCAACTATCTTTAAGAAATACCTTGAGAATGTCTGGATTGCCGCTAGACGTTCAGATGGAGACCTTTTCTGCTAGACATTATTCTTATTTATTATTTTTGTTTTACTACCTCTAGGAAGTTTTTAGGAGGTCTTCTGTAAATTCACTATCAATAGAAGACCTTTAGAAAGTCCTTTATTTTTGGAACATCTGCAATTTGACCTCTATTTCTAGGAGTTTTACTACTTTAAGGAGACTCATAGGAGATCTTTTTAAGTCACGAAGGTCCTATAGTAGAAAGTCCTCTATGTTTTATGTGGTATTTTCTTTGTCTGACAAAATATATAAACGATATACCTTATTTTGGGGATATAGAGCCTTAATAAGTTTGTATATAGGAAACAGACTATCTACGGTTCATCCATATCTTCATCATTAACGTCCACGTACACTGAATGAAATTTTTCCTGATAATTACCTACACCACCGTATAACTATCGAATATAAAACATAGAAGATCATCCTCTTATATAAAATTACGTTTTTATTGGTCGAAGCCATTCTAAAGGTCCGCAGATGAAAGTACTTATGAAGATATCCATTCGGCATAAGATGTTCTGATTATTTTCTATACATGGACGAACTTATACATTTCTCCTTTAGACAATGCAATAACTGAAAAAGTCCTTTAGATTACATATCTATAGAAGTTCTCTTTATATCTAAGATCTTCTGAAGGGCCCAACATGATGATGGTCTCTCCGTACTTTTTCCGAATAATAGGGATTTCAAAAGTATGCTATTCGATAATAAAAAATATATATTTTTACACTTATCCCCCAATCCCATTTCCAATCGAACAAATTCCTCTTCAAATGTCGAGCATATTCCAATAACACCATTCTACGAATTCGTTTATGTTTTATTGGAAAACGAAATCCCGAAAAAACTATCCCAACCAAAGACCCACAAAACCAATATCAACAACAAATACATCCCGACCGAAATAAAAAAAATAACTAAAATGTGATTTTTAATAAACGATAAAATAAACTGCTTATTGAGTTTCTTATATTTTTTGGTGTAATTTTTTTTTCTCCCGTCCTTATTGTTTAGTCTTAGAGTTTGGCAGCTGATGCTGTTCAACAGCTTTTCGTCGTGGTGGCAAGGCGGCGAGGCGGATGGTGAAGCAACAGAATGAAGGAACAGTTTTATTGGGTTTTTTGTTTAGAGTTGTTGCATTCCCTTCGTAAATACAATCCAGAGAAGAAGAAAAATACCTGCAGGAAAAAAATCCAAGCAACAACAACAAAATGTGGCCAGTCACCTAAATTGTTTTGTTGTAAGCTGCAACAGCAACAAAACAAGATCGAAAAAAAAACATTCGATCATACTCATCATTTTTGAAATTGCTTTCAACACCAGTTGGCTTTAAATACAATGAGGTATTTTTTTTTTTTTTTGGTTATCTGACTTTGTACATTTTACCTTTTTGGCTGTGTGATGCTGTTGTTGTTCTTGTCGATGAAGCCTGTCGTTGATGGCTGCCAGCCATTGACCAATAAACGATCAATGAACAGTGGTTTGAGAATGAAAAATCCGAAAGTATAATTCCAGCTAAAAGGACTTCTATTAGACTTTCCGAAGATCTTCTATCACATTTTTATTACCTAGGATACAACTATTTTATATGGAGTGTTTGTATAATTTCATTCAGAAGAACTTCTAACGATAGGTTAGTTTCCGAAGATCATCTATTCCATTTTCGGAGCCCATGTGAATATTTAGGTCATTGAGATTAATAAAAAACGTCTAAGGTATAAATCAATTCAGTGTATCCGTAGAAGACTTTCGAAAACTCTTCTATCCCATTATCAGGACCCAGTAGGGTATATGGAATTTTAGGATAGGATTAATTTTAATTTTTTGTGTAGGGAATTTTTGGATATTTATCATAGGGGGTATTCTATCAAGAGAGAACTTTGCAAATCTTTTATCTGAAGAAGAAATTCAAATTCGTAGATCTTCTATATACTTGATATCGAATGTCTACGAAATATAAAATTTTCACAATGACAACTAGCTAAAGGATATATTCAAAAAGTCGAATAGCTACAGCAGACCTTCGGAAGGTCGATATATTACTAAAGATTTTCAGATCATCGAACAGCTACCGAAGATCTTCAGAAGGTCGAATAGCTACGGGAAACTTCCAAAAAAATTAATAGCATTAAGGTAACTTCAGAAAATCTTCAGAGGTTCAAATAGCTACAGGAGACCTTCAAAAGGGATAATATCAACTTCAGTTATGAAATCCTTGAAAAAATCGATATACTCACAAGATATGTTCCGAGGGACGAATAACTATAGAAGTCTTTCAATTATAAGACACCTTCAGAAGACTGAAAAAACACATGAGATCAACAGACAGTCAGTCAGACAGCAGACTTTCAAAAATGCGAATAGCTTCGAAGTAACTTCAGGAATATCTACTACCTATAAGAGACATTTAAAAAGTCTACACATTCAGAGAATCCGGATAATCGATAGACCTTCATAATGTCGACTATTTCGTTTGCCTATCTATTTAAGACCTTCATAAGGTCGACTACATAAAGATGACTTTCCGAAGGTCGATTATTTCTAGGAAACTTTTAGAAAGTCCTTCAGAATGACCTCTATTTCTTGGAGACTTTTAGAAAGTCCTTCAGAATCTCCTCTGTTTCTAGAAAGACCTTCCTAAAATAATTGTGAGAGATTTTCTTCTTTAATTTGTTGTTGGAAACATATATTTTAAAAAATCCACGCCATGTGTTAGTGGATCTTTGAAAATAATATTTTAAAAAAATCCACGCCATGTGTTAGTGGATCTTTGAAAATAATATTTTAAAAAAATCCACGCCTTGTTTTAGTGGGTCTTTGAAAAAAATATTTTAAAAAACCACGCCTATCAAGGGTCTTTGAAAAAAATATTTTAAAAAAATCCACGCCTTGTGTTAGTGGGTCTTTGAAAAAAATATTTTAAAAAAATCCACGCCTTGTGTTAGTGGGTCTTTGAAAAAAATATTTTAAAAAAATCCACGCCTTGTGTTAGTGGGTCTTTGAAAAAAATATTTTAAAAAAATCCACGCCTTGTGTTAGTGGGTCTTTGAAAAAAATATTTTAAAAAAATCCACGCCTTGTGTTAGTGGGTCTTTGAAAAAAATATTTTAAAAAAATCCACGCCTTGTGTTAGTGGGTCTTTGAAAAAAATATTTTAAAAAAATCCACGCCTTGTGTTAGTGGGTCTTTGAAAAAAATATTTTAAAAAAATCCACGCCTTGTGTTAGTGGGTCTTTGAAAAAAAATATTTTAAAAAAATCCACGCCTTGTGTTAGTGGGTCTTTGAAAAAAATATTTTAAAAAAATCCACGCCTTGTGTTAGTGGGTCTTTGAAAAAAATATTTTAAAAAAATCCACGCCTTGTGTTAGTGGGTCTTTGAAAAAAATATTTTAAAAAAATCCACGCCTTGTGTTAGTGGGTCTTTGAAAAAAATATTTTTAAAAATCCACGCCTTTTCTTGGTATTTGAAAAAAATATTTTAAAAAATCCACGCCTTGTGTTAGTGGGTCTTTGAAAAAAAAATATATTTAAAAAAATCCACGCCTTTTCTCGGTCTTTGAAAAAAAAATTAAAGTCCACGCCTACATTTGTCTTGCATTTTTTTTAATTCCAGGCCTCTAAAATATTAAAAAAAAATCCACGCCCGGGAAGTATATTTTTTAAATCCAATATTCCACCAAACACAATGTCTGAAGCATTCCTTGTTTTTATTGTTGTTGTATATTTTTTTTCTCCTGCTAAGGTTTATGTTATTTTGAATGGTTATGATTTTTTGTCCATCTTTCTTATTCTTCATGTTATTGATGTTTTGTTTTTGGGTTGATGGGCTAGGGCTTTTTTTGGAAACTTTGTTGCTATTGTTGTTGCCAAGTTATGAAGAACGAAGCCTGGAAGCCTTCTTCCATACTATGTATGTGAGGACTTTTATAGGCCTGTCATAGTGTACGTGTGTGTGTAGCTCTCAGCCAGTATTTCAAGTTTTATAACATTTCTATATGAAATCTTTGCAATTTTTTTTTTTTGGTTTTTGAAAATTTTTATTTTCATTTGATTGTTGTCCTCATATTTTAAAAAAAAATTAAAATTTTTAATATTTTTTTTTTACAAAAATTTTAGCTTTTTTATTGTCGTTATTTGGGTTTCCCCATTTCTGATAATGTTCTTAATTCAAAAAAGCGTTAATTTGCTCATATTAAAAACTGTTTCTGTTCCGGCCATTTAGCCACCAACCAAACACCAACAGATTGGTCGCCGTTGTTGTTGGTGTCGCCTGAATTTTTGTAGTAAAGTTCAGTTATCTGAAATTGTTCGTTCGATCCGATCCGAAACGAACCGAATACGTTTATTCATTTGGATCGTTCACTGAGGGATGGGGGGATATTTTTGGTGTGTGTAATTTATTGTGATATTAAATAAATTAAAACAAAATTAGTTTTTTCGTCTCAGTTTACTTCTTCATCTTAACAGAATCTCTACAGCAACAACGACAATGGCATCGAACAAAAAAATTAACTGGAGATAGAAGAGCAAAATGTCCATAACTGGGTAGAGGTAGTCGTAGTAGTAGTGGTAGGTAGGCATGTTTTGAATTCCCAACAGGTGCATTTTATAAGGAAATATTTTGTACAAAATGTTGCTGCCATCGTCGTCATCATCTTATCTCTGATTGAATGAACTGCAGCAGCATCCATGGCTGCCTCTCAACTAAGCAACTTGTACACTCAACAATGTAATGTTTTTTGTTTTTTTTTCTTTTCGGCGAGAGAATGTTTAGTGGATAGGATGTTACGCTTAATTTTTTTTTTTTTTGTTTTATTTTTGTTGCCCAAAAATATAATAAATTGTTAGAGTGTTGACAGTTCAATGTGTATCTTTTTTGTAGTTATTTTTTTTCTTTTCGGGTTCATTTTTCGTTTTCCTATAAATTTAGTTTAAAAGAAGTTTATATGGGTTTGGTTATAACCAGTCGTTTAAAGTCAAAACTGGAAGGTGGTAACTTAAGTGAGTTGTGGGTCTTATCGCATTTATTTTTTTTGGTTTCATTATGTTTTATACATTTCTTAATTATGAAACATGTTGAAATAAAAAAAAAATGTTTCGACTATGGGAATACATTTTGTATTGAGTATAGTGAATGTTTCAAAAGGCAAGTTGTATGGGGACATGTGAATGTTTCTGAAAAGAAAATTCTCCAGAGATATATAAATTAAATATCCAATCAGAAATATATAAACATTAAAAAGTTTCCAAAGGCAGAACAAGTAAAATAAAAAATATTATTTATTTTATAACAATAAATAATAAAGAAAATATATATGAGGAGTACCAAAACAAACAACTCCAAAGCTCCTTATATTTTGAAATGTTATTTGGACATTTGAAATATTAAGGAAACATTCCCCAAGTCTTCAATTATGAGACATATTCTAGGGGATAACATTTCAGGATCGACCTTAGATAGTAACATTACATATCCGTGTAGACTATAAATATAAAGTTTCTTTCCTAAGTCTTTTGATTTATATTCTATCCATTTTTACACCCTTCACCACACTGTGGTACAGGGTATTATGTCTTTGTGCATATGTTTGTAACAGGCAAAAGGAAACGAGATAGACATGTGGTTCCCTTTGAGAATATGCATAGAATCACATTTTAAGTCGATTTATGCATGTCCGTCCGTCTGTCCATGTTAAATGTAAACAGTATAGGTCGCATTTATGATCCGAATTGGATGAAAATTGGCATAGATCACTTATTTGGTCCAAGGATGAACCCTATTGAAATTGGGAAAAATTGGTTCAGATTTAGATATAGCTCCCATTTATATTTTCGTCCGATTTAATGTAAATGGTGCACCAAAGTGCCTATATATATTTCGATTTGCACGAAATTTGGCATAGCGTACAGAATATGGTCTAGAACGATGCGTGTTAAGTTTCCTGAAAATCGGTTCCGATTTAGATATAGCTCCCATCTATATTTCTGTCCGATTTAAGGTAAACGGTGTACCAAAGTCCCTATATATCTTTCGATTTGCTCGAAATTTGGCACAGCGAAATGAATTAGGTCTAGAATAATGAGTGGTGAGTCTCGTGAAAATTGGCTCAGATTTAGATATAGCTCCCATGTATATTTTCGTCCGATTTAATATAAATAGTGCCCCAAAGTCCTTATATATCTTTCGATTTGCACGAAATTTGGCACAACAAAATGAATTAGGCCTAGACTGATGAGTGGTGAGTTTCGCGAAAATCGGTTCGGATTTATATATAGCTCCTATATATATTTTTGTCCGACTTAAGGTAAATGGTGCACCAAAGTCCCTAAATACTGTTCGATTTGCACGAAATTTGGCACAGATTGCTGAACTAAGCCTAGAATTATGAGTGGTGAGTTTCGTGAAAATCGCTTCAGATTTAGATATAGCTGCCATATATATTTTCGTCCGATTTAAGGAAAATGGTGTACCAAAGTCCTTAAATATCTTTCGATTCGCACGAAAATTGGCACAGCGTGCTGAATTAAGCCTAGAATGATGAGTGGTGAGTTTCGTGAAAATCGGTTCAGATTTAGATATAGCTCCCATATATTTTTTCGTCCGATTTAAGGTAAATGGAGCACTAAAGTGTCTAAATATATTTCGATTTGCACGAAATTTGGCATAGCGTACTGAATTGAAACTAGAATGATGTGTGGTCAGTTTCGGAAAAATCGGTTCAGATTTAGATATAGCTCCCATATATATTTTCGTCCGATTTAAGGTAAATGGAGCACTAAAGTGTCTAAATATATTTCGATTTGCACGAAACTTGGCACAGAGTACTGAATTAAGCCTAGAATGATGTGTGGTGAGTTTCGTGAACATCGTTTCAGATTTATATATAGCTCCCATATATATTTTGGTCCGATTTAAGGTAAATGGTGCACCAAAGTCCTATTATATTCTTCGAGTTGCAAAAAAAAAATGGCATAGCGGACTGAATTGAGTCTGGAATGACATGTGCTAAGTTTCCTGAAAATCGGTTCAGATTTAGATATAGCTCCCATAAATATTTTCGTCCGATTTTAGGTAAATGGTGCACAAAAGTCCCTAAATATCTTTCGATATGCACGAAATTTGGCACAGCGTGCTGAATTAAGCCTTGAATGATGAGTGGTGAGTGGTGAGTATAGCTCCCACATATATTTTCGTCCGATTTTAGGTAAAAAGTCCACCAAAGTCCTATTATATTCTTCGAGTTGCAAAAAAATTGGCACAGCGCACTGGATTGAGTCTAGAATGATGTGTGCTAAGTTTCGTGAAAATCGGTTCAGATTTAGATATATCTTCCATATATATTTTCGTCCGATTTTACATTAATGGTGCACCAAACTCCTAATGTTTGTCCGATTAACACGAAATTTTGCACAACGTATCAAGTTGAGACTTGAGTAACTTTATTTGGTTTTGTTGAAATTGGTGCAGATGTAGCCATGGCTTCCGTATGTATTTCGAACGGGTGTCTGATTGAAATTACATTTTTAACAGTGCTGCGTACCGAATATAGTGTATCAATTTTGCTATAAATCGTTTTCCATAAATTTGTCCCATAGTACACTCTAAACTCTAAATCTGCCCGAATGAAATAAAAATTATCATAGGTTGCAGAAAGAGGGAACATTGACATAAAAATGTAAAGATACATATGTACAATATACCCAAAGTGGTGAAGGGTATCATATAGTCGGCCTAGTCTGACTTTACTACTTTCCTTATTGTTTTTTTCTCGTCTTTTTTCTTCATGTTATTGGTGGTTTTGTACATCATACAGCATGTTTTTATTCTGTATCCATATATGTGGGAGACGTTCGAAATAGGCTACATTAAAAAATTTGAATTATTTCGTACATTTTATCAACTAGTAATTTAAAATGATGCCTTTAAAAATGAGACATGTAGAAAATCTTCTACACAAAAAAATTTAATAAAGGACCTTCTCAGAAAGAGAAAGTCTTCTGCCTACTCCCAAATAATGGTACCCCACAATATTCGGTATTTGTATGATTTGTGTCAACCCTTATCTCTATACGTTTTGGTATAGCTCCAACCCGTTTCGATATTTTAAAGGTAGACGACTTTCCAGGATATTAAAGAGTATAGCAATTTTTTACGAAAAAAAAAAATCTTTTAAGGTCTACGTCTTAATATTGCCCCCGCAGTAAGATCCCGGACCATTTACAGTATTTTTAAATTTTTAACATAATATTCTCTTGGAAGTGGCAGATCGGATTCCTGCTGAATAAAAAACTTAGTTTTATAAATTATTTTTCTTTTCATAATATTTTAAAATCTCCCCATACTAGCCTCGTTTAATGTTCGGTATGTTGAAGTTTCCATCCAACCTCAGTGTCTGTAATATACAACATTATATTTTTCAGAGCATAAAAAACCTTCTAACACAGACTCCATATGTAGGACCCGGCCGATATGGAGGGTGTAAAAATTTGTCCACCGAACTTTAGGTTGTTCTTACTTGTTTAGTTATTCACATATCTTGGTTGGCTATGTAAGCAGATATTTCGATTTCCATTTTATTATCGCAAATGATAGAATTTATTAATACCATGTGAAGAATAAGTCCGTTTTTTTATTCTAAAGCTTCTGTTGTCAAATGGTTGTGGTTTTGAGAATTACAACAATGAAACTAGTCAGCTCTTGAGGTAAATGCTATGAAATTTAATCAAATAACCACACCACAATAAATAGAACATAAAAGTTGTTCAACAATTCATTGTTGCCTATAAATTGGTTCATATTTCCGCATTTGCAGAAATTGCAAATAAAAAGAAACCATTTTTCTTTTTATTGTCATCTGAGAAAATCAATATTTCGACCACAAGGCGGAGAGCGTGTAAACCACCAATATTTGTTTTTTTTTTATTCACAGTAGACTTTTGTAACCTGAAAAGTTCAGATTAGAGGCATATATCCTCACTATCCAATTCAAATATAAGATATTCTTTGAATATGAAAAGGATAATTTTTGTGAGAAAGCTGCGCCTTTTATCTTCAATCATCTTTATCTTCAATCTTAAAAATTCACGCAGGACCAATATGGATAGTTTTTATTAGGACTTTTTTATACCCAGGTATAAAAATAAATACTAAATTGCACTTGATTAGGTTGCAAAACGTGTCCAAAATCTACAAAATACTGAATACTAGGGGATTGTGTTATATGTGATCTACACTAAAATTTTTAGCGAAATATCCCATTTTCAATACTAAACATCCTGGGCGTAATAATAATGTGTGTGCAAAATTTCAAAGCTTTATCCTAAAGATTGTATTGTATTTTATTCTGTTCGAGATATCAGGCTAAAACATTTAAGGCTACGAAAAAAATATTTTGTAGAACATCTAAGATTTGACCAGATATTATATTATTAAATATTTATACCTCTTATAGACCGTAAAAAATATGTACTTCAAAATCCAAAAATTATTCTTAAAAATTCACGTTTGGAAAATATTTTTCTCAACATTTTCATCTAAAAAAAGTGTTCTCAAAATCAAAATCTTTATAAATCGTGGATAATATCCTTAAAAAGTAATCTGTTATTATATTAACCCGCATTGTAAGGTGGTATAAAAACCCACAATGCACTCTACCCAATTGTAGCCAAACAATATTATAAATTTCCAATTTAAATACTTAAACTAAATTGACAGGAATGTTGTGCACACAGTTGTATACTGTGTTTTCTTCTTGTAAATATATCTCATTATTGCATTTTGAACTACAAAAAACACACACAGTTTAAACATTTTTGGTATTTACAATATAAAACAAAAGACTTAAGAAACGAACACCATGGTACAAAAGGTCTTCAACATACCAACATGAAGAGAAGAGAACACACAGGGTAACATAGTAACTGCGTATAATGTACATATGCACACATACACATATATTCTTATATGTATATGCATACACACACACACACACACACACACTCGCACATATCACTTACTCAATTTACAAATAGTGAAACTATTTGAAAAACTTGTTTCGATTGCAAACCTACAGAAATACGGCCTTATGTGGTTTAAATACCAAAAATGAAATATACGCGACCACAAGACATGAAGCTGCTGTAGCATTGATGCAGCCAACAGTAGCCGCCACCAATAACATAACAGTGTAAGGAACACACAACAAAAACAACAACAAGAACAGAAAAAACGTAAACATTTAATTACCTGTCGGCACCAAAACGCATTCTTTCTTAAATCGACGACGATGTCGCACAATGGTGGTAGATGAGTGGTGAGGTGGATGGGGATGAAGATGATGATGGGGAACTAACCACAGTGGCGGAGACCAACAACAACAAAACTAAAGCACACATTAAGTATGAAACCAAAAAAAAAAAAAAAAACAAAAACAAAAAAATAACAAATTGTCCCTCAGAACCCACTAAGTAAATACTTTTGGGTCCACTACATAGATAACTATTTTTTCTCTCGTCTCCTTCGGTCCGGCTAAATGAACACCCATCATTCGTGGCATCCAAAACGCAGAAAACGCACAATTTTATTTCCCAAAAAAACCAAAATGGGCTACAGAGGAAAGAAGAGAGATTCCGAATCTGGGAGTAAACATGAAATGGATGCCACAACATGTGAATGGACGACAAGCGATTTTATGTTAGGAGTCCAAAATTGGTAGTGATTGCAACATTTTGTACAATTTTTAACAACAACTTGAAATACTAACGATTGCTAAGTTTAGACAAATACAAGAGGGACATTAGTAGCTGCTATAGCATGATCGGTACCACTTTCGCCGCCGCCACCACCACCATCATCATCATCGGTATTATCAACAAAACTATTTGGCCAGGCTGGCAGCCGGGCAATTGGCCCCCAAACATAACGACTACCTTAAATCACTACTACTGGCCGGTTGCCATACGAATAGCCGCCGTGGCAGCCGAAGAAGAAGCCACAGTTAGTCGTAATGCCAATTTTTATGTTAATTCTAAAAAGTATTTAACAATACATTGTTGTGGTTGTTGTTGTTAATTTTACTTCATTGTGGCCATATTCACTATCTTCAAAACCACTCTCTCTCTCCCCCTCTCTGTGTCTCTTCCAAATCTCTCTTTGAAGAACTTCAAG
>NW_026873627.1:0-14801 GCF_032173495.1 Musca vetustissima | reverse complement strand
GTTGTCCGGGTATTATAGCTTTGTGCAGCCCCAAAAGTTTGTAACGCCGCGAAATATTGGTCCTAGACCCACCTTTAAGTGTTCTGATCGTCATATCTCGACTAGCTGAGTCGATCTAGAAATGTGTGTCCGTCCGTCCGTCTGTCCATTATAATTTGTAAACACGATACAGGCCACAGTTATGGACCAATCTTCACGAAATTTTGCATGTAGGATGGGTTCTGGCCAATGAAGACCCCTATTGTTTTTGGGAAAGGTCGGTTAATATTTAGGGGATGAAATGGACCAAATACTTAATTTTTGTCGGGTTTTCTGGTCGCTCCAGAGGCCGCAACAATGGTCCGAACATCGTGAAATTTTGCATGGGGAAGCGGATCGGGCCAAAGAATAAGCATGCTTGTTTGGAGAAAGATCGGTCAATATATAGCGGGTCAAATGGACACTGACTTTTGTGTGAAAAATGGCAAAATTTGTATTCTATGGCGTATATATTTACCCCTGAAGGACATAGCCCCAAAAGTTGATATTATATCCAAGAGGAGTGGTTGACCTTTAAATTAAGACCAATTATATTGTTGTATGTGCTCGGATGTGGGAGTTACACCTAAATATTTACAGGTATCTCCGTATTCGTATATTATTTAGTAACCCATTATCACTCTGGAGAGCGGAACTATAGCGCTGATCGCTTTGAAATGTTCCATGAGGTTCCAGTTATGGTCAAGGACAACGCCTATAATTTTCGGTGATGATCAGATAATAATTTTGGAATGAAGTGGGCCGAAAACTTAATTGTTTGTGTTATTTTCGAGTCGATCTATAGACCTCAAATGAAAGCCGAACATCACAACACAACCCACGGTGAAGGGAATCTGGACAATAGCTGTACTGAATACTGGTAATATTCGGAAAATAGGTCAGTGTGAGGAAGAGGTGCTGTTTACCTCTAATCGGGCAAGAGGGTGCAAATATCACGAAATATTGCCCAGTCTCGGAATAAACATCCGCAGAAAATTTGAGTTCCGTGGTAGTTGTGTAGGGTATGGTCGTATGGTCGGCCCGTCCGACTATACTGCTCCGCTCACTGGTTTTTAATTTTTTTTTTGTATAATTTGATAGAAGTCTTTTATTGAGCGGTTGTCAAATTGCGCGTTCTTTGCTAGATTGAATTTATTAAACCAGTTTTTAACAGTGCTATAGGATAGACCTTCATGGTCATACAAGTCCTATGTGATAAATTGAATATTTTCCAAAGTAGCCAAATAATTCAATTTCAAATATTATTAAACATTTGTTGAATCTCTGCTTAGCTTGATTGGAAGAATCACGCAACATGCCTGGGGATTCGTGCTAAAAGGCCAACCCTTAATCCTTCCTAGAAGGAAAGGATTTACGATTAAATAAACACTTTCTTAAGAAGTAGAAGCACTGAGCCCAGTACTTTAACCACTGCATGCATTGTGGTGTGTGACATGATGCGAAATATGTGAATTTGGGTTCGGTCATTTTATGCCTGTTAAGTTCTAAAACACTGACACTTTGGTGATTAGCAGTGAAATCCAATGGTCTATTTTTATTATGTCACTCGATATAGTTGGTTTACATCATGGCTATAAACCCATTACTAAACCCTCAATTAGTATGTTAAATACCGTTTCTAAAAACCACACCATTCCTTCAAATTCCAATCCTTCTCTGATTACAAATATTAAAACTAACAACAACACATAAAACTTCCATCTACACTTATCTATCATTTGTCGAAAACAACCGCAACTTCGTAATCTTTTTGGATTTCCTCAAGATGTCACTCACCACCTTACAGCATAGCATACCCACAAACAAAATTTTCTTTTAAATTTGAAATTAAATGCCTGGTTTAAGAGAGAAAAGCCGAAAATAAACTTTTAAGGAAAACCCCCTCCAAACTTTTAAAACCACATTTCCAAATGACTGGCTCTGGCACTATGGCAACAGACCAAACATTTCACAGAAAACTCTAAGCGAAGTAAACCTCCTCCCTCCTAAAAAAAAGTGAGAATAGTTGTTTATCCTGAATGGTAATCCTTTCGTCGGCAATTACCGCCTTTTGCATGTTCGTTTGGTGAAAATAAATCCAACAACAATGGTGGTAATAAATTTTGTTGTTATTTTCTTTTTTTCATCCGCATCAGCAGTAACCAAAATCTGAAAGTGGAGAATGGTCTGAAGGAGATGAAATGGTGACAACAAAAGGTCTTCGCTTTTAGTGTTTGTTCGTTTGTTTGAATGTGTGTGTTTGAGTGTAAAACGTGCCGTAACTGCCGAACGTGTTGATATTTGCTAGAAAACCTTGTCATTCTGACAATAACATTAATGTCGTTGTTGTTGCTTTTGTTCTTGATGACAAGGATTTAAGGTATAAAATGAGAGAAGACAATTTGTGTTTGCTGACGATGGACTGTAACCAGTTGTGATTTGAAAACCTAATTGTTTGTTCTTTGTAGCTAGTGTAGAATTGAACAAATAGTAAGGTTATGTGACACATCCCAAATAGCGCCTTAAAATTTGTTTTATTTTGTGAACTTAAAGTTTTTCAGAGAGAATTTAACTTTAATATTAGGTATTGTTTGTGTCACTGCTCCCCAAAGTCTATGTTGTCCATACTTTGTAACTAATGAAGTCCAATTCCTATGGGACTTCGTTTGGTATACAGACACATATAACTATCTATTAAGAGCATTACTGGAAGGAAATATTAAATTTATCTCTACTTGAAAATAAGCCGGTTGCTTCTGAGTCCAATTATATTATTCTTATATACGCGGTTTACCATTTCCAATGGTAGGCGGGAGTGTCATTGCCCTTGACTGAAGAGTTACACTCATTGGCAGAGAGGCTTCACCTAATTCCATAACTAGGAAGTGATTTGAACATTTGCTAAATATTTTACAATGACTCAAGCGGTGCCTGATGTTCAGCTTCTTAGCTACTTTCAGTGGCTTTCCAACTCCAAAGAAAACAAGTAAGGTGAATAGTAAAGTCGGATGGGGCCAACTATATGATACCCCTTACCATTTTGGTTATATTTAGACGATGCATCGTAACAGATGTCGCATTTTTGAATGACTTTTGAGACTAAGTTAAATACGTGATCTGTATTTATATGTGAACCGACTTAAATCAATCCGTACACATGTCTTCGGCAATCTATTACGATAGGTTGTGTCAATCAGACAAACTTAGATAAAATCGGACGAAAATATATATTGTAGCTAATTCTGAACTGATCTCATCCAAATTTCCAGACCCATTTTGACACGTTGTCCATAATGTTGTGTCAATCGAACAAACTTTGCACCATTCACCTAAAATCGCAGGAGAATATATATGGGAGATAGAACTAAATCAGAACCATTTTCAGCAAACCTGACACACATTAGACAATACTAACTTATGTACGGCGAACAAAATGGTGTGTCAATCGACCCATCTTAGCGTCTTTGGTGCACCATTTACATAAAATCGGACTAAAATATATATGGGAGCTATTTCTAAATCTGAATCGATTCCAATTAAACATGGCACTATTATGCTGTCATAACTTCAATACGTTGCGACCCTTTGGTGCACCATTTACTAAACATCGGACGAAAATATATGGGAGCTATATCTAGCTCTGAACCGATTTCAATAAAACTTGGTGCACGTTAGACTATATGTTCAGTACGTTGTGCAAAATGTTGTAACAATCGGCCTAACTTTGACCTTTTGGATCATTTACTAAATGATTTCGATTTTCACGAAACTTAACACACATCATTCTAGACTCAAAACAGTACGCTATGCCAAATTTCGTACAAATCGCAAGAAAGACTCTTTCGTACACTATTTTCATAAAATCGGACGAAAATATATACAGGAGCTATAACTACATTAGAACCGATTTTTGCGAAACTTAGCACAAATTACTCTAGGCACAAATCAGTACTCTATGCCAAATTTCGTGAAAATCGAAAGAAATATAGGGGCTTTGATGATCCGTTAACATAAAATCGGACGAAAATATATATGGGGACGAAACTTAACATACATCATTCAGTACTTCGTACAAATCGAAAGATAGATAAGGAATTTAGTACACCATTTACATTAAATCGGGCGAACATAAATATGGGAGCTACATCTAAATCTGAAAAGATTTTTTCTCAATTTCAATAGGGTTCGTCCTTGGGCCAAATAAGTGCCATTTGCCAAATTTCATCCAAGTCGGATCATAAATGCGACCTGTACTTTGTTTACAATTTAACAATTGTGTCCGTCCGTCTGGCGGACTAGTGCGCACTATAACTCCAAAGGAGTAATCGATTTCATCCTAACTTTGCACATTGTTATATTTCTTCAAAACTTAGTTCAAGTTCGAAGATGCGGAATATCGTTCCACTCATTCTGGTACCTCCTTCACAAAATGGTCAAAATTGTGCAAAAAATTATTTTTATAATGTCATTCGAACGTATTTTCAGATTTAGGCATGTAGTCTATCCATATTTCAAATCGAATGAAACTCTATTTTTCAGTTTTTTCCTATACGGCATTTACATTAGAACTTTTTACCGGGTTAACCTACTTTATGAGGATTTATTTGGCATATATTCAAAGGAATTGAAAATTTAAACCCACTGGGTTAACCAAATCCGGTTTAATGTAAACGACCTTCTACGTTGGACTTGGTTGAACTGCGTGTTTACGAATTCTACCTCATATTTGTCGTCAACAATGATTTTATGTATTTTTCAGTGAGGAATGACCAACCCGACCTATCAATTCCACTTTTTTTTACTGGTTAAGAAGGCGCTGAATTGAGTCAATAATACGTCTATCTTCTTGATTTTCTGGATTTTTCCGAAGAACTCATTCAAAAACATTTTGATAAACAACTTAGAATACCGCAGAGCAACATCCGAGCATTCATTGGCCGTTCTAAGGCCATCATTCGTGCCAAAGGTAACCAATTCGAACAAATCTAAATTTCGAACAATCTACAATTTCATGATGTTTCCGACATTGCTTTCATTCAATAAAATTTAAAAAAAAATGCAAAAATTGTGACGTTTGACTTTGTTGCAGTTTTTTTATCTCACCCTGTATACTCGTCATGAACTCAAAATCTTGCTAAGTTTTCCAATTTTTCTTTATTTCTCACTGATTCGTCACAGCTCCCCTTATCTCCCATCCCTTCTCCACTTAATTACCTACGTTATCGAATCGCATGTGTGTATCTTCATACACAAATATCTGTGTCACACAATTGCTAATGCATTGATTTATTAAACGATTCGATAGACATATTGCTACATACAAATATACCGACATCGTTACACTGCAGTGTTAACCTCATTCCAAATACGATTACATAATTCTAATTGATTTACCGCCATTGGCGGCCAATGTTCATGTCAATGATTATTAATGTCGTCACTTTTGTGTTTAACACGTGCAAATGATGATGGGACTAGGAGAACATACAGACGATGGGTAAATATGGATGTAATGTAGGTAACACACTCATACACACACACTTCCAAATAGGTATTTCAATAGTCAAAGTTAGAAGCAAATCATTAACATTTAAAGATGATGGTATTAATCGAGAGGGAATGGGTGTTATGAGAGAACTCAAACATATGACACCGTTTCGCAGATATGTGGCAAAATGTCATTTCCTTTATTGTAACATATACGGAATTGAATCTGATATATCGATATAATTTATAGTGTCTATTTTTAGGGAAGTATTGGTACACTGAAAAAAAATTAGAACGGAATTTTGATGTGTGAAAATTTTAATGTGGACTTCTGATTGGATGTGTTACTTCTTAGAAGATTTATTAATAGAACATTTAAATGAAGAATATATATTTATTTTCTAACATGATTTATTTCGTTCAGTGCAAATAATTCTAGCATTTATAAATAGCTTTACAAAACTGCGTAGAAACATATGTGTATCTGTAATAAATTTTCCTTTGATGACGTCTGTATTTCGAATTCGTAATCGAATGCCAATTAATAACGTAATCATGCTCACAGCTTTGCTACACATATGTGTATTGATTTAGGCAGACCTTTTAAGGCTGTCCTTAAAATACCCATATGCTGTCACATCCTTGTTTATAATTGTGGTATGAGACAAGGTTTTCGTTTGTGTGAAGGTGTGTGTGTGTGTGAATTCTGTAAATAATCAATATTTACAGTTGTTACAATTCAAATTATTGCATGTGCTTGAGATCAAAGGTAGAATATAATACTTTTAGTTGTCATGCAATCAATTCGATGGGAGGCCTGACTTAGAGGTCCAACAATGTACATTGTGGGAATGGAGTCGATCTCCTGCTAGTTATAAATGTTTAATAGTGCAGAAAAATTAGGTAAATCCGTCGATCGGAATATACGATAGCAAAATCAACAACAAATGATCACTTTTGCCGATTCTAAAGGCGAACGTTTGCTTCAAAGTGCTTCTTCCACGAATATTTTTTAGAAGCACCCTGATATATTTTCAAATATTTTTTGCATAATTTTAACGATTTTTGAGTGATTGTCATATTGGGATGTATCCAATGTGGACAAAATATTTTTATAGTAAGGTGTTCGAATGTGTGGTGCCCAAACTTCACTATTGTGCTTTTAACCTCCAAAATCCCGGAATGGCAACATACAGAGACTAAAACCTTCAAATGACGAAAATGGACCCAAAACCGGTCGGGGATATGCCATTACGTGAACATAGACTACCAATATTCGGCAAAGATATTTTGTACTCTCTAATAATCCGGATTGTAAATTTACAGTTACTTCGGTGAGAAAATTGGATATAATCTTTCAAAATATCGAAAAAGTACAGGGGGATTTATATGGGGTCAAAAAAGAGTTTCTTGCTTAGACAGAATATTTGTTCCATACGCCGAGCTTAAAAAAGATTTCCAGGCGCGTCCGCCTTTTGCGCAGCTTTTCCCATTTGAAAGACTATGTTTCGAAATGTCGTCTTCCACTTGATCTTTCTATGGAATTCGCGGACTTCTCCTTCTGCGTGAGCCCTCAGATGGCTCGATTTTTTATGCCTTTTGAGCTGGGACATCTTCATACATTATCACAACATGACCCTGCCACCGTAGTCAATGCAGATCGATACGTTGAAAATAAATGGTTTATTCGACGGCGATATTCACTGTCGACGCAGATCGGCCCGTAGATCTTTCGGAGTATCCTTCTCTCAAACGCTTCAAGAGTTGCCTCATCTGTTTGGCAAAGTATCCATACTTCAGATCCATACAACAGCACAGGTAGTATCAGCGTCTTGTAGCGTATGAGTTTGGTCTGGCGAGAGGTGTTGTTGTTTCTGAATTGCTTACATAGTCGATCGTAGCATCTGTTGGCCAACATTATTTTTCTCCGGATTTAAAAGATGATATAATTAGTTTTGTTTATGGCGGTACCAAAATCTGTGACTACCTCGAAGCTGCAGTTATACAGCTGGTCTGAGTCTACTGGACATCTTGCGCGTTGATAACATCAGCTTGGTATTTTCGTATTTACTGCCAGACCCAATGTGGTATACACCTTCTCAATTTTTTCAAAGGTGAATGTTACCTCTCCCAAAGTTCGACCCATTAGGTCCATGACATCGGCGTAGGTGAGTAACATGTGCGGTTTGGTGTACAGGGTGTCTTTTCTGCTCACCTTTTCGTCTCGTATGACCTTTTCCAGCAGAACACATGAAAGTCCTCTCCGACTTTAACTGCTGACATTGTGCCAATTAAAGTTATCCTGCATGCCAAACGCAGACATGGCTGCGGATTCATATTTTTTTTTCGTGGGTCTTATCCATGATTTGGCGCAGAGTGAAACTCTGGTCAATAGTGGATTTGTCAGGCCTTAAGCCGTATTGATATAGTCCAGTAATGTCAATGACCATTTTGTTGTTGTTTTTTTGTGATTAAAGACAAGTCCTTATTTTTGATGGCGGGCATGATAACTCCTCACTGGAACACCGGAATCCGAAAATTCCAACGGTGTTAGAATAAGTACATGTCTGGCTCTCGTATGAACTAGGATTATTGACTTCGCACAACAATTAACCAAATGGCGGAATTTTGAAGGAGTGGACTAAAACTTCCCAACTTCGAACTTGATTTAGGTTTGAAAAATATTTCTATGTGCAAAGATTGTATAAAATCGGTTACACCCTTCCAGAGTTAAATTTCGTGCACATCGAAAGATATAAAGGTACTTTGGTACACCATATACATAAAATCGGACGCAAATATATGTATGGGAGCTATATCTAAATCTGAACCGATTTTCACGAAACTTAGCATACATCATTCTTGACTCAAAGTTTTTGCCAAATTTCGTGCAAATCAAAGATATATAAGGACTTTGGTAAACTATTTAAATAAGATCGGACGAAAGTATATATGAGAGCCATTTCTAAATCTCAACCGATTTTCCTAGTTTCAATAGGGTTTGTCCTTGGGACAAATATGATATATATTCCAAATTCCATCCAATTCGGATTATAAATGCGACCTGTACTTTGTTTACAATTTAACATGGACAGACAGACAGACGGACGGACATGCATTAATCGACTTAAAAAGTAATTCTATGCATATGCAACCATGTGTCTGGTTCCTTTTGAGAATCTCGTTTCCTTTTGTCTGTTACAAACATATGCACAAAGACACAGTGAGGTGAAGTGTATAATCAAGGTTCGGAGCTATGCCAGAAGTGGAACCAAAATCAAACTTATGTTCATCCAAATCTTTTTAGATATAAATCTATATTATACATCAATCATTACGAAATTTTGAATGCAGATTCGGTTCTGGCCAAAGGCGACATATTGACTAAAACGTTTACTTTTGTATGTTTTCTGGTCCACACTTATGATCTGAGTATCGGGAAATTTGGCACAGAAAAGGTTCTGATTACATATTTTCAGATTACATATTTTACTATCCAGTCACCCTCTTGCTGTTTTAAAAACTAATAATTGTGTCCTTGTCTTAAAATAATAAAAACAGCAAAACAGTAAAAATATTTCATAATTATAACACACACACACTATCCTTAGCATGATTGTTAAGTCGTCTCTTCCTATTTGATAAACAACAATGTTTATTTAACAGCAACAACAAAATTGGTCTCCCCCCCCATTGTTAGAATTTTAATTGAAAGTGACTTGAATGTAAAAATAATTTGTCGGGGATTATTTATGAGAATTTAATCAACTCCGAAAGAATCTCGTAATATTTTAATACTTGTATATTTCAATAATAAAACAAAAATAAACAACAACAAATACAAACATAAAAAGTTGGCAAACGAACATGTTCCTCCATTTCCCGTATACTCAAATTTACACTGCCAGCATGCCCTGGGAGAGAAATGCTTTCATTATAAAAAAAAAAACAAATAGACACTCATACACACACACACTCAACAAAGTGAACACAATTTCTCATGTATTTGTTTGTGAGCATTAAAAGAGATTAAAAAATACTTTACCACACAATCTTTGATCCTCGCCCCACTACTACCATGGAACAAGAACAGACTCGGAGCAAAAACAACAACGAACACTGTAACAACAACTTGTCTGAGGCTTCGTTTTGTAGTGTTCCTCCTTTTTTTGGCATGCCAACCATAAAACAAAGCCGTGTAAAATGCTTTGCGACAGCAGCCAAAATATTTTACGCGCCAAAAAACAACCGTAACAACAACAACAAACCCCAAATGGGAGTGGGGGAACGAACCTGCATGCTGTGAGTACAACAGTCGCACCGAGAGAGAGTACAACAAGAACAACAACATCATCGTGTACTTCAAACTACTTAGAGTCGAGTAATTAAATTTGATAAATGATGACAGCAGACGACTACAGACTACCACTCTGACTACAAATATGGTCCCATGGATGTGGTTGTGAATAGATGGAGCTTCGCCAGCAGCATCATCATCCTCTTCTCATACGGCCTTTTTACAAGGGACGAGGGTGAGGTTAAACATTAAGTCGGGATTAAAAAGGACATGTTTTGTACTGTTTAAAATACAACTACAGTAACTACCGAACATTAGTGTGCAACAAACTACTTTGATGGTGGAAGGGAAGTTAATGAAAATTGGGTGGTAGTGTAGAAAGAGAAGGAGGGAGGTTAGAAATTAAAAGTGATGGCATGTTGCCTCACAACCTAACCGCAAATGTGACATGAATTTCGCCTCTTAGACTCACTCTCATCTCACATTTACAAACAAAAACTTTTCCTGGACAACTTTATCTGGCATCTGATGTTCCGAAGTGTTGTAATTGTGGTTTAGATCTTTCCAAGTCAGTACATGGCTGATGATGTCTTAAATGGATGTAATGCCGAAGGGTATAATATGGAATAAGAGGGAATATTTTCAATTTCGTTTCGTTTTGGAAAATTTTAGAGAAGAAAGATTACCGACAGAATTTTTATGTTAAAAAATATAAAGAATTTTTTTATATTTTATAAGACATGTCCAGTACACAGTGTGTTGTAAAATATTTGAAAATTCACATTTAGGTTTTAAAAAACCCCCTAGGGCCCGACCCTAAAACAACCTTCTTTTTTAAAATTTCCCAGAAAAATCCAACATCTCCTGCCAAAAAATAATAAATGAACTGCTCTTTGTTATACCCTACACAACTATGTTGTCAGGGTATTATAGATTTGTGCAGGCCCAAGAGTTTGTAACGCCGCGAAATATTGAATATTGGGGTTAGACCCTCCTTTAAGTATACCGATCGTCATATCTCGACTAGCATCATCGATCTAGACATGTGTGTCCGTCAGTCTGTCCATTATAATTTGTAAACACGATACAGGCCACAATTATGGACCAATCTTCATGAAATTTTGCATGTAGGATGGGTTCTGGCCAATGAAGTCCCCTATTGTTTTTGGAAAAGATCGGTTAATATTTAGGAGATAAAATGGATCAAAAACTTTATTTTAGTCGGGTTTTCTGGTCGCTCCAGAGGCCGCAAACACCTCGAATTTTTGCATGGAGTAGGGGATCGGGCCAGAATAAGTAATGTCTGTTTTTATAAAGATCGGTCAATATTTAGCGGGTCAAATGGACCCTTAATTTTGTGTGAAAAATTACAAAATTTGTATTCTATGGCGTATAGATTTACCCCTGAAGGACATAGAGCCGAGCAGTTGATAGTACATCCAAGAGGAGTGGTTGACTTTTAAATTTATACCAATTATATTGTCGTATGTTCTCGGATGCGGGAGTTACACTTAAATATTTACAAGTGCTTACGTATTCAGATATTATTTAGTAAGCCATTACCCCACTATAGGGCGGAAATATAGCGCTGATGGCTTTGAAATTTTCCCGAGGTTCAAGTTATGGTCAAGGACAACACCTATAATTTTCGGTGATGATGATATAATAATGTTCGTATGAAGTGGACCTAAAAATTTATTTTTTTGTGAATTTTTCGAATCGATCTATAGGCCACAGTTATAAGCCGAGCATCACCATACAACCCACGGTGAAGGCAATCTGTACAAGTAATTAGAAGGAATGTACTGAATATTAGAAATATTCGGAAAATATATCAGTGTATGGAAGAGGTGTTGTTTACCTCTAATCGGGCAAGAGAGAGTGCAAATGTCACGAAATATTGTCCAGACTCGAAATAAACACCCGCGGAAAGTTAGAACTCCGTCGTAGTTGTGTAGGTTATCGTATGGTCGACCCCGTCCGCCTGCACTGCTCCGCTCACTGGTTCATCCTACTTTCCATTTTGGGCATAATTAACGCTTGAAAAAGTAGGAAAGTTCGGTCGATTTTCATTCACTTCGTCATACTCTGTCGCTTGTTTTTAGTTTTGTGAGGCATATCCCCGTATTTATGGTCAGGGTAAGAAAACCTCCAAGGGGCCGACCTTAAAATCTCCTTCTTTTTTTTTTAAATTTCCCAGAAAAAAACCCAACACCACCTGCCATTTCTGCCAAATAATTATTTATGAACTGCTCTTTGTTTTAATTTCCTATTTCCCGACAGAAACAAAATCGAATTTGCCAGAAAGGAAAATGGAGAAGAAAACATCAGAAAGAACGATAAAAAATAATTGACAAGTAATTGGGTCTTTGACCAATAGCGGAAATATGTTATTTCTCTTTTGGTGATTGGATGCCTTCCGTTTGTAGGTTGGCCGGATGGTCGCTGATTCCTCTTTCTTTGGCAATGCTGCTGACAATGTCACAAATGTTTTGGGTAACAAAGAGAAATACCATTGACATAAGAAGAATACAGTTACTTTGGTAATGGAAGATGACAACGGATATTTATTACTAAAATACCAAGGGGCGTAGAGACATCACCTAAAAGAGAAAATTATAAAAAAATCCACGCCTTGGTATAACCCTTGAAAAAAATTATAAAAATCCATGTCTTGGCATAACCTTAAAAAAAAAAATAAAAAAATTCCTCGCCTTGGCATATGTGAGCTATATCAAAATCTGAACCGATTTTCGGGTTAATCATCAGTCATCATTCTAGACTTCATTTAGTACGCCCCTATATATCTTTCGTGAAAATCGAAAGTTATATAGGGGCTTTGGTACGCCATTTACATTAACTCGGACGAAAATATATATGGTAGCTATATCTAAATCTGAACCGATTTTCACGAAACTTCTCCTTAGATGGCTTGTTACAGAACAGTTGTTTCATAAGCCGAGGTTTAAAATGATTGTGCGCAAATCCACCAATTCGGAAGACCACGTTCCAAGATCTTGTTTTCTACTTGGTCTTTCCGCCTAACTCGTGGCCTTCCCCTTCTACGGGAATCATCAGTAGGCTCGCTTTTATATTCCTTTTAAACTGGGGCATTCTCATTCATTCGCACAACATGGCCTAGCCACCGTAGTCGCTGGAGTTCAATACGACTGACTATGTCAATGTTCGCGTATAAACTGTAAAGCTCGTGGTTCATTCGACGCAGATCGGCCCATAGATCTTTCGGAGAATTTTTCTCTCAAACGCTCCAAGAGGTGCCTCATCTGCTTGCGCCAGTACCCATGCTTCAGATCAATATAACAGCAGATCCATATAACAGCACGGGTAGTATCAGCGTCTTGTAAAGTGTGAATTTGGTCTGGCGGCAGGTGGCCTTGTTTCTAAACTGTTGGCCATCACAATCTTTCTCCGACTTTCAAAACTGGTGTCATTCGTTTTATTTATGGCGGTACCAAGGTATATAAAGTCTTTAACTACCTCGAAGCTGTAGTTCTCAAGTTCCACAGTCCTAGTCTACAAGACGTCTTGTGCGTTGATTACATTATATTGGTCTTCTCGCCGTTTACTGCCGGACCCACTTTGGCAGATTCCTTCTCAATTTGTTCATAGGTGGTTTTTACAGTTCGCAATGTTTGAAAAATTATATCGATGTATCGGTGTAGGCGAGTAACATGTGTTGTTCGGTCTACGGAGTGTCATTTCTGTTTTTACAGTTCGCAATGTTTGACAAATTATATCGATGTCATCGGTGTAGGCGAGTAACATGTGTTGTTCGGTGTACGGAGTGTCATTTCTGTTTACCTTTGTGTCTCGTATGACCTTTTCCTGCAGGATGTTAAAAAGGTCACACGACAAATTGTCACCTTGTCTGAATCCTCGTTCGGTATTGAAGGGTACCGATAGGTCTTTTACGACTTTAACTGCTGACCTTGTGCTACTTAAAGTTATCCTGCATAGCCGTATTAATTTTGCAGGAATACCAAACACAGACATGGCTTTAAACACCTCTGAAAGGGCTGTCCAATGCGGCTTTATAGTCGACGAATAGGTGGTATGTGTCGATGTGTTTTTTCGTTGGTCTATTCCAGGATTTGGCGCAGAGTGAAAATCTGGTCAATGGTGGATTTGCCAGGTCTGAAGCCGCATTGGTATGGTCCAATAATGTCATTGACCATTGGCTTCCATCGTTCACACAGTACACTGGATAGAACTTTATATGCGATGGGAAGAAGGTTAATTCCTCTATAGTTGACACATATCGTCTTTTTTTTTGTGGACGGGACACAGAATGCTGAGGTTCCAATCATTGGGTATGCATTTCTCTAGCCAAATTGTACTAATCAGCTGGTGGGTGGTCCTGGCCAGCATCTGACCACCAGTCTTTAATAGTTCGGGTGGTAACCCATCGGCTCCTTCTGCTTTATTGTTCTTGAGCCGATTAATTGCTTTTATGATCTCATCTTGGCTAGGTGGTATACACTCTATACCATCATCTCTTATTGGTTCTGCGATATATTCTTCACCGCCACTATTTGATATCAGAAGCTTTTCAAAATGTTCCTTCCAGATCCTCAGCACGCTGTCTGTATCTGTCACCAGGTTTCCTTCTTCATCTCTACAGGAGGAAGTGCCAGCACCAAAACCTTCGGTTTGGTGTTTTACTCGTTGGTAAAATTTCCGGACTTCATTCTGACACCTGTACATCTCGATTTGCTCACGCTCACGTTTTTCCTGTTCTTTCTTCTTTTTGTAAAACATGTTTCTCCTCGCTCCTTTTCTCACGATAATTCTCCATCACATTACGTGTTGCTACTGTCTGTAGGGTTGCCCTATACGCTGCGTTTTTCACATCAGTAGCACTACGACACTCCTGATCGTACCATGGGTTTTTTTGGTGGTGGTTTTTGGTACCCAAGTGTTGCTTTTGCTGCAGTTTGTAGGGATTGGGAAATTCTTTGCAATTGTGCTTCTACACTAT